>NC_045030.1:9750904-9758934 GCF_008632895.1 Mastomys coucha | reverse complement strand
TTCTATAAGAGAGCAGGCTGAGCAAGCCAGGGGAAGCAAGCCAGTAAGAAACATCTCTCCATGGCCTCAGCGTCAACTCCTGCTTACTGACCTGCTTGAGTTCCAGTCCTGACTTCCTCTGGTGATCAATGGCCATGTGGAATTAAGCTGAATAAACCCTCTCCTCCCCAACTTGCTTCTTGGTCTTGATGCTTGTGCAGGAATAGAAACCCTGACTAAGACACCCTCCCAGCCTCTTAAAACAATGGACTCCAAAGAATTAAACTTTCCATAGGAATCCCAGGCTAGGGGAAGAGAAAGGTTAAAGCCCCAGCCAGAGGAGGAAGTTTATCTTCCAAGAAAAAGTTTCATGTACTTCTGACAACTTGTCTGGTTACCATGCAAGATAGATCAGAGCCTGTGAATGATAGGTCAATGATGGGTCAATGAATGAAGGATTACACCTTAACCAGAACTGCTAGATTATGCAAATCCTTTGCCCTCTATTTAAACCTGGACCACATTTCAGGATTTCAGATGGACATTGGGACCACTAAACACATTAATTTGTTCCTCTTCCCAATGTGTCCACAATGCATAACTCTCTTTTCTCTGCTTTGTACCATTGGCATAGTGAGGGTGAGTCTAGCTTCTTGGTATTGTCAGGTCCCAATCCTATACCCTTGAAACCCCAGCAGCACCAGTGGCACACCTACAGCAAAATGCACTTCTATTCCAAACTATTTTCTGTTGTTTGATTCCATTTACGTCCCCTAAAAGTAACCCATTCATCTTTCCAAATTTCCTGCATCCCCTATTTCACTGGGAAATCCAGAAGCTTCTGAATGCCAGTGGTTTAGTAAATGTTCAGTTATCTGGGACAACCCTATGGATATCATAAACATATGTGTACTTTTTCCTGTTAATCTGTCTACTGCAACTTCATTTCTAAGACTCAAATATCAAAATCTCCTCATGGGGAAGAGCCTGCTCTTTGGACTCAGCATATTTCTATTAAGTAGCAATTAACTAGCTTTGAGTTTTTTCTCCTGAAAGGAGAAAAGGAATCATGATCCAAAACTTCTACACATGCTTATAAATGAAATAAATTTTTCAGGCACTACAAGCATGTCTCTGTGTTAGAGAACTCTGGATATTTACAAAAGAATGCAAGATCCAATTTACCAGCATGACAATATATCTACCATCTTTTATTGCCCCAATATACACACTTCCAAATGGAAAAAAATGTATTTCTTTTTCTGACTCTGTCTGCATTTAATTTCTCACGGAAAATAAATCTTTACCCTGTGATGTCATAGAACTTGTAAAAAATAATTAATTCATGCTCATGTCTCCAGAGAACTAAACTATCTGTTCATTTGGCATAAATAGCATAGGAAGTAAAGATAATATGTGTCCTTCTGACTCATTACTGAAGAAACATTGATATAGACCATTTTCTAAATTTATACTTCCTTTCCTTCATTTATGGTTTTCATGTACTTACTCAAATTGAGGTACTGACAGAGTACCTTTTACCAGTCAAATATCCCTGTAGGAATTGTCTGGTTAATCGTAATTTCAAAGAGCATCTATAATTATTCTATTTATTACTATTTTTTGAGTATTAATTGCTCAGTATCTTCCTCTATTCTACTCCCACAAAAAACTCTTAAATTATGTTAAACAACAGTAGATTTTAGGTGGACTTTTAATTTTTGTACATTCACAAACAAAAGACAAACTTAATTTTAGCAGGTAGAGTTAGCAGAAATCATATCATATAATACCTTACCAATTTCATTAACAAATATATATTGAGTACTAATATATGGTGCTACTGTGGGGGAAGTAAAGTAAATAGGAGTCTTTAAAATACTTAGAATCTATTTTTACAATATTAAACAGAAAATAACATGTAATATTAATGGGAAATGATTCGTTTTAATGAATTTCATTAGTATGGAAATCAATAAAACACTGTTTTTGGGACCAAATGATGAACAAACATAGCAATACTATGGTAAAAAAATAATAATATCATAACCTGAGTTGCAAATCCTGTTACCAGTGACAGATGCACATAAGAAGTATATAACAAATATTGCTAAGGTGCCCTTTGTTGGAGACTCATAGCTGAATACCCAGGCAAAACTGTATTTTCATGTTGTATGTTTAACTGTGTACATTTTTTTTTTTGGTGAAGAATAGATATTAAGGGAGAAATAAGGTTTAACAGACACATGATCTTTTAATGATGATGCAGTGGAAAGAACCCAGCAAACCTGTTCATTCAAGCTCTCTTTTGTGGCTCTTCTTGACATACTATCCCTGAGTAGAGGATAGAACACTTATAAGTATGTTAGATAATGAACTCCTTAGATTTTATGGCTTTCTTTAAGGAAGATGATTCTAATTTCTATGACCTACTTTGTGGAAGAAAGGGTACATGGACAGCCAGAGAAAAAATTCCTGCTTTTGAGAACCACCCATTATTAAGATAAGATATACAGAATGCCAATATGCATAAATGGGGTATCATACTCTAAGGTTCAACACTACTGTTAAATGGCACCTCATTAGCTGAATACCTACTAACATCCTATGACTGAAGAAATAAGTTTAAATTGGACATACAATTTCAGAAGTACTAAACACAAAACTCATAGTTCCCAGTTCACATCATCTAGGTTCATAAACAGTGGACTTAGATAGTAAATCAAGATAAGAATTTAGGCTCACTCTTTCTCTAGAAAAAATGGAGAAATCTAAATGTATTAAAGAGCAGACAGAATTGTCAAGCTGATATTTAAATCACACACACAAAAAAACCCACAAGGAAGTCATTACTGTCAAGAACATTGGTTGTACTTGTTATGTATGACATTGTCTTTATAGGGTTGGTCTTGAGAATCAAAGTAAAGTACAGAATCTTCAAAACTAGTGGAGAGGATATAGCTAGTGGAACAAGCTGAATCAGAAGTAAATGTGCACCAAGCTTCTACCCTTGAGAAAAAGAATGAGAAACACAACCCTGAGAAGTTGTAATTACAACATGAATTATATGGGTACTTAAAAACTACTTGAGGCTTCCGGTCAGTCTGGATCAAGTGTCCTGAGCAGACTTTGGGTACATACTCCACAGCCAGTCCTACAATACCCAGAGGAAGCTCCACTCCCAGATGATCTAACACACCCAGGATCTATCCCAACACTGGGAGTAACTGGGACCTGCAGGACGCAGGCACACTTCACTCTGAGAAGTTCTGAAACAACCTGTGGGAAGGACAAGCCCCAGACAGATTTAGCAAGGGTAGTAGCACTAGAGATAACCAGATGGTGGAGGGAGAGTGTAAGAAAATAAATAACACAAAACAAGGTTACTTGGCATCATCAGAACCCAATTCTCCCACCATAGCAAGTCCTGGACACTCCATCAAACTGGAAAAGCAAGATTCAGATATAAAATCACTTCTCATGGTGATGATACAGGACTTTAAGAAAGACATAAACAGCTCCTTCAAAGAAATACAGGAGAACACAGGTAAACAGCTAGAAACCCTTAAAGAGGAAACACAAAAATCCCTTAAAGAACTACAGGAAAACACAATCAAACAGTTGAAGGAAATGAGCAAAACTATCCAGAATCTAAAAATGGAAATAAAAACAATAAAGAATTCAGAAAGAGAGACAAACTTGGAGATACAAAACCTAGGAAAGAAATCAGGAGTCATCGATGAAACATCACCAACAGAATCCAAGAGATAGAAGAGAGAATCTCAGGGGCAGAAGACACCATAGAAAATATTGACACAACAGTCAAAGAAAATGCAAAAAGCAAAAAGCTCCTAACCCAGAACATCCAGGAAATCCAGGAATCAATGAGAAGACCAAACCTAAAGATAATCGGCATAGAAGAGAGCGAAGATTCCCAACTAAAAGGGCCAGTAAATATCTTCAGCAAAATTATAGAAGAAAACTTCCCTAACCTAAAGAAGGAGATGCCCATGAACATACAAGAAGCCTATAGAACTCCAAATAGACTGGACCAGAAAAGAAATTCATAATAATAAAAACACCAAATGCACTAAACAAAGAAAGAATTTTAAAAGCAGTAAGGGAAAAAGGTCAAGTAACATATAAAGGCAGGCCTATCAGAATTACACCAGACTTCTCACCAGAGACTATGAAAGCTAGAAGATCCTGGGCAGATGTCATACAGACCCTACAAGAACATAAATGCCAGCCCAGGCTACTATACCCAGCAAAACTCTCAATTACTATAGATGGAGAAAAGAAGATATTCCATGTCAAAATGAAGTTTACACAATATCTTTTGACAAATCCAGCCCTTCGAAGGATAATAAATGGAAAACTCCAACACAAGGAGAGAAACTACATCCTAGAAAAAGCTAGAAAGTAACGTTGAACAAAATTAAAGAAGATAGCCACATGAACAGAATTCCAACTCTAACAACAAAAATAAAAGGAAACAATTACTTTTCCTTAATATCTATTAATATCAATGGACTCAATTCCCCAATAAAAAGATAGAGACTGTCAGACCGGGTACTTAAACAGGACTCAACATTTTGTTGCATACAGGAAGTCCACCTCAGTGACTAAGACAGACACTATCTCAGAGTAAAAGGCTGGAAAACAATTATCCTAGCAAATGGTCCCAAGAAAAAAGCTGGAGTAGCCATTCTAATATTGAATAAAATCGACTTTAAACCTAAAGTGATCAAAGAAGATAAGGAGGGACACTTCATACTCATCAAAGATAAGATCTACCAAGATGAACTCTCAATTCTGAATCTCTATGCTCCAAATTGCAGTGCATCTACATTTATAAAAGAAACTTTACTAAAGCTCAAAACACAAAATAATAGTGGGAGACTTCAACATCCCACTCTCTGCAATGGACAGATCATAGAAACAGAAACTAAACAAAGATACAGTAAGACTAACAGAAGTTATGAAAAATGTATTTAACAGATATCTATAGAACTTTTTATCCTAAAACAAAAGGATATAACTTCTCAGCACCTCATGGTACTTTCTCCAAAACTGACCATATAATCAGTCACAAATCAGGCCTTAACAGATACAAGAAGATTGAAATAATTCCTTGCATCCTATTGAAAGAGTTAAATTTAAAACTTGTGCTGGCCAATGAGAAAATTGCAGGTTTGAAGAAAAATACAGTGGACCAAGGTTGAATATATCCAAATAAGCCTGGGCAAAAATAAACAGTCTGTTAGACATCCTGAGAACTAGCAGGTCAAAAAGACATAAACTACATGTCTGGGCAGATATGGTTTAAGGTCAGATGCTCTGTTGATTCAGATTAATACCAACCTTAGGAATTTTCCACTCTGTTCTGCACATAATAGTTAATATTTGAACTTGCCAATCATGTATAGCCACACTGATTCCTTTGTTTTCCCAGATCTTTTCCCTATATAAACCCCTAACTTTCAAGCCTCGTGGTCGGCTCCACTATCTCTTGCATGAGATAGGTGTGGTGCTGGCCCGGAGTGCCCCGAAGTTAAAACTACCTCTTGTAATTACATCAAGATGGTCTCTCATGATTCCTTGGGTGCACGTCCTCCCGAGATTTGAGTGGGGGTCTCCCCACAGGGGTCTTTCACTATCAGATCACCATGGACTAAGGCTGCTCTTCAATAACAACATAAACAATGAAAATCTCACATACACGTGGAAGCTTAACAACACTCTAGTCAATGATAATTTGGTCAAGGAAGAAACAAAGAAAGAAATTAAAGACATTTTAGAATCTAATGAAAATCAAGCCACAACATCCCCAAACTTATGGGGCACAACGAAAGCAGTCCTAAGTGGAAAACTCATAATTTTAAGTGCCTCCAAAAAGAAACTGGAGAGAGCATAAACCAGCAATTTGAGAGCACATCTGAAAGCTATAGAGCAAAAGGAAGCAAATTCATCCAAGAAGAGTCGATTGCAGGAAATAATCAAACTCAGGGCTGAAATCAACCAAAGGGAACATAACGAACTACACAAAAAATCAACCAAACGAGGAGCTGGTTCTTTGAGAAAATCAACAAACTAGATAAATCCTTAGCCAGACTAACTAGAGGGCACAGAGACAGTATCCTAATTAACAAGATCAGAAATGATAAAGGAGACATAACAACAGAAACTGAGGGAAATTCAAACAATCATGAGATCCTACTACAAAAGCCTATACTCAACAAAACTAGAAAACCTGGATGAAATGGACAATTTTCTAGACAGATACCAAATTTAAATCAAATCAGATAAACTAAACAGTCCCTTATCCCTTAAACAAATAGAAACGGTCATTAATAGTCTCCCAACCCCCTCGCCCCCCCAAAAAAACCCAGCCCTGTACTAACTGTAGGTTTAGTAGAGAGTTTTATCAGACCATCAAAGAAGACCTAATACCAACTATTCCACGAAATAGAAACAGAAGATATTCTACCCAATTCGTTCTATGATGCCACAATTACTCTGATAAAGTAATCACACAAAGAACTAACAAAGACAGAAAACTTCAGACTAATTCCCTTATGAATATCGATGCAAAAATACTCAATAAATTCTTGCAAACTGAATCCAAGAACACATCAAAATGATCATCCATCATGATTAAGTAGGCTTCATCCCAGGGATGCAGGGATTGTTCAATATATGGAAATTAATAAATGTAATTCACTATATAAACAAACTCAAAGGGAAAAAGATATATGATCATCTCATTAGATGCTGAGAAAGCATTTGACAAAATCCAACACCCCTTCATGATAAAAGTCTTGGAAAGATAAGAAATCCAAGGCCCACACCTAAACATAGTAGAAGCAATATACAGCAAACCAGTAGCCAACATCAAACTAAATATAGAGACACTTGCAGCAATCCCACTAAAATCAAGGATTAGACAAGGCTGCCCACTCTCTTCCTACCTATTTGTAGTGGCTATTCCTGGTTGTCAACATGACTATATCTGAAATGAACTACAATCCAGAATTAGAAGGCTCACCTGGCCCTAATCTGGAGGCTGAGAGATACAAGTTTCCGACCCGAATCTTGGCATGGAGATATTGAGGTGTAGTGGCTATGAATCCCAGAGGATTAAGATAGAAAGATCTACGAGTTCAAGCAGGGTCACCTGGGGTTAAAGGTGTGGCTGGAGACCTATATAAGGAAAAAAGGAAAGCTCGCTTTTTTTCATCTGCTTGCCTTGTGGGACTGAGCAACTGCTGTATCCTCGGACTTCCATTCACAGCTGTTGCCGACCATTGTTGGGAGTTGATTGTTGGGAGTTGGACTACAGACTGTAAGTCTGCAATAAATTCCTTTACTACATAGAAACTACCATAACTTCTGTGACTCTAAAGAACCCTGACTAATACAAAATTGGTACCAGCATAGTGGGGTATTCCTGTGACAACCTGACCATGTTTTGGGGAGGACTGTAGAAGGACTTTGGAACTTTGAGCTATAAGAGCCACTGGTGCTTAAGAACTCTGTGGGATGTTGTGTAGGAGCTTGGAAGATCATGTTGAGAACAGTGCAGAGATGGAGGCCTGGCTTGAGAAATTTTAGAGGGAAGATTAAAGACTCTTATCAGGGCCATGTTGTTTTGAGTGTGAAGATTCTGTGGTTCTGGTTAGCTGGGGCTGAAGTATCAGTTGTCATTAACAAGATACCAGAACTACTAAAGAGAAAACTTTGCATTACTGGGACTATTGATGCTGGTTAGCTGGAGCTAAGAGATTAGCAGTGATTAAGCAGAGACCAGCATCACTGAGGTGACATCTTCTGGGAAGTGCTTTCTGAGAGCATAAAGAGGCTGTGCCACAGAGATAGCCAAGGTTGTACCTTGTGCTGCAGCAGGACTTGGTAATGTATAAGAGTCACCCAGGTGGTACTGGTTTTGAAGGCATGAAGGGATCATGAAGAGCAGCTGAGGCGCGACACAGTGAGAGGCCATGGAAGGCCATTGGTGAAGGGGCAGCATTGGTTTGCAATTGATGGCCCAG
>NC_045030.1:9742739-9750652 GCF_008632895.1 Mastomys coucha | reverse complement strand
GTGCCCTGATATTTTTTCCCTCTTGAAGGAAGAATGTATTTTAGTGGAGCCCACAGTTAAGAGACTTTTAATTTTAAAAAACATTGGACATTTTAAATGGATTGAACTTTTAATATGTAAAGACTGTGGGACTTTAGATCTTGGGGATGAATAAGAAAGTAAGGGTTGAGGCTTAATAGTGATGTGTTTGTGTGTCAAGTTGACAAGGGGCCAATTGTACTGGCTGATTTTGTGTGCCAACTTGACACAGGCTAGAGCTATCAAAGAGAAGGGAGCTTCAGTTGGGGAAGTGCCTCCATGAGATCCAGCTTTAGGGCATTTTCTCAATTGCCCCTTGTTGGTGGTGCCATCCCTGAGCTGGAAGTCTTGGGTTCTATAAGAGAGCGGGCTGAGCAAGCCAGGGGAAGCAAGCCAGTAAGGAACATCTCTCCATGGCCTCTGGATCAGCTCCTGCTTCCTGAACTGCTTGAGTTCCAGTCATGAGTTCCCTTGTGATGAACAGCAATATGGAAGTAAGCTGAATAAACCCTTTCCTCCCCAACTTGCTTCTTGGTCATGATGTTTGTGCAGGAATAGAAACCCTGACTAAGACACTATTCAATATAGTACTTGAAATCCTAGCCAGAGCAATTAGACAATAAAAGGAGATTAAAACGATACAAATTGTAAAGGAAGAAGTCAAACTATCACTATTTGTAGATGATATGATAGTATTCTTAAGTGACCCCAAAAATTCCACCAGAAAACTCCTAAACCTGATAAACAACTTCAGCAAAGTAGCTGGATATAAAATTAACTCAAACAAATCAGTGGCCTTCCTCTATACAAAGGATAAACAGGCTGAGAAAGAAATTAGGGGAACAACACACTTCACAATATTCATAAATAATATAAAATACCTTGCTGTGACTCCAACTAAGCAAGTAAAAGATCTGTATGACAAAAACTTCAAGTCTCTGAAGAAGGAAATTGAAGAAGATCTCAGAAGATGGAAAGATCTCCCATGCACCTGGATTGGCAGGATTAATATAGTAAAAATGGCCATCTTGCTGAAAGCAACATACAGATTCAATGCAATCCCCATCAAAATTCCAACTCAATTCTTCACAGACTTGGAAAGAGCAATTTGCAAATTCATCTGGAATAACAAAAAACCTAGGATAGCGAAAATTATTCTCAACAAAGAACCTCTGGTGGAATCACCATCCCTGATCTTAAGCTTCACTACAGAGCAATTGTGATAAAAACTACATGGTATTAGTACAGTGACAGGCCAGTAGATCAATAGAATAGAATTGAAGACCCAGAAATGAACCCACAAACCTATGGCCACTTGATCTTTGACAAAGGAGCTAAAACTCTCATGTGGAAAAAAGAAAGCATTTTCAACAAATGGTGCTGGTTCAACTGGCAGGTTAGCATGTGGAAGAATGCAAATTGATCCATTCCTATCTCCTTGTACAAAGCTCAAGTCCAAACAGATCAAGGACCTCCACATAAAACCAGATACACTGAAACTAATAGAAAAGAATGTGGGGAAGAGCCTGGAGTACATAGGTGCAGGGGAAAATTTCCTGAACAGGACACCAGTAGCTTATGCTCTAAGATCAAGAATTGACAAATGGGACCTCATAAAATTGCAAAGCTTTTGTAAGGCAAAGGACAATCTCAATAGGACAAAATGGCAACCAATAGAGTGGAAAAAGATATTGACCAATCTTACATCTGACAGAGGGCTAATATCCAATATATACAAAGAACTCAAGAAGTTAGACTCCAGAGAAACAAATAACCTTATTAAAAATGGGGTACAGAGCTAAACAAATAATTCTCAATTGAGGAATATCAAATGGCTGAGAAGCACCTAAAGAAATGTTAAACATCCTTAACCATCAGGGAAATGCAAATCAAACCCCTGATATCCCACCTCACAACAGTTAGAATGGCTAAGATCAAAAATTCGGGTAAAAGCAGATGCTGATGAAAGTTGTAGAGAAAGAGGAACACTCCTCCATTGCTGGTGGGATTGCAAGCTGGTACAACCAGTCTGGAAGTTAGTTTGGAGGTTCCTCAGATAATTTGATGTAGTATTACCTGAGGACCCAGGTATACCACTCCTGGTCATATACCCAGAAGATGCTCCAATATGCAATAAGGACACATGCTCCACTGTGCTCATAGCAGCCTTATTCATAACAGCCAGAAACTGGAAACAACCCAAATGTCCCTCAACAGAGGAATGGATATAGAATATGTGGTACAGTTACACAATGTAGTACTACTCATCCATTAAAAACAATGATTATGAAATTCTTAGGCACATGGATGGACCTGGAGGATATCATCCTGAATGAGGTAACCCAATCACAAAAGAACACACATGGTATGCACTCACTGATAAGTGGATATTAGCCAGAAGTTTGGAATACCCAACATACAATCCACAAACCACAAGAAACTCAATAAGAAGGAAGACCAAAGTGTGGATACTTCGTTCCTTCTTAAAAGGGGGAACAAAATACCCATAGAAGGAGTTGCAGAGACAAAGTATGGAGCAGAGATTGAAGGAAGGACAATCCAGAGACTGCCCCATCTGGGAATCCTTCCCATATTTAATCACCACACCCAGACACTATTGTGGATGCCAGCAAGTGCTGGATACAGAAGCCTGATATAGCTGTCTCCTGAGAGGCTCTGACAGTACCTGACTAATACAGAAGTAGAGGCTCACAGCCATCCATTGGACTGAGCACAGGGTTCCCAATGAAGGAGCTAGAGAAAGGACCCAAGGAGCTGAAGGGTTTGCAGCCCCATAGGACGAACAACAATATGAACTACCTAGTACCCTCAGAGTTCCCAGGGACTAACACACCAACCAAAGAGTATACATGGTGGAACCCATGGCTTCAGCAGCATACGTAGGATATACTAGGATGGCCTAGTCTGTCAGTGTAGGGGAATGCCAGGGCCAGTAAGCAGGAGAGGGTGGGGTGGTGAGCAGGGGAAGGGGAAGGGAACAGGCTTTTTTTTTTTTTTTCCGGAGGGGAAACCGAGAAAGGAGATATCATTTGAAATGTAAATAAAGAAAATATCCAATAAAAAATAAAAAGATTAAGAACATGAAAAACATTCAGAAAAATTCTGATCAGGGTTTCAAGAAGCAGAGGTGTGAGAGTAAGGAAGGGTTTATTCTGTAAGAGATAAAAATTATTACTTTTCTCAAATGGTAAATTCAACAAGCTACACATGAAAGAAGAGCAGCAAGGGACAAAGAAATATTAATTTGTAGACTTTTGAGTCTATAAAACATCCAAGGTAAACAATCTTAAAAACAGTTGTTGGAGAGGTGGATTTAATGGGAAACAGGAATGGCAACTGCTCTGTTAGTGGCTTCTTCAGAACAGAATATTTTGTCCTAGGAAAGAAAGAGGAAAATTACATTTCTAGGAAAGAAATAGGAAAATTACCTTTTCAATGTAATGTGAAAGAAATAATTTCCAAAATAGTATTTTATACAAAGTGAAAATGTATTTCAAAATGTGAAAATGTATCAAATGTCTTTTTCAAAAGAGGGAGGATTTTCCAGGAACTAGTCTCTTGCTAATAGAAAGTCTAGAATTTATACTTTCAGCTGAAGAAAAACTACTTTGGTAAAAGGTTTGAGATGCAAGAAAGAATGAAGATGGACAACCTGGTTAAATATGGATATGCATTTGCTGTGTAGGACATTGTATCGCATAGAACAACTTAGTAAAGGCCACTAAAACTAGAAGAATAGATTTAAAAGACATGGAAATAAAATAACAACCAAAAGGGAGAATAAATGGAGGTGGAATGTGTCATTTTGCAGAAAGGAAAGTGTTTCTTCATATTCAGGCTTCATTTTCAGTATTCATCCTGAACTTTTTAGTGCAATGAATAAAAATGACACACATTTTAACTTCTATAATGACATTAAAAATAATGAATCTGGGGAAACGTTCTTTCCAGAAGAAAGAACGTTGGAATGAACAAATAGAAAGTAAGCAAAAATTTGGATTTGCAGTTAGTACAGTTTGTATTAATAAATTAAATGTTTTAATTAAAAGATCACAAATCAGAGCTAATATAAACACATAGAATGTGCATAGAATGAAAAGAATGTGCATAGCAATAAAATATTCAGAATTAAGTACGACGAAACAGGATATATACAAACCTTGTGTGAGACACTGATGCTGTACATAGAAGAAAACCAGACATAAGCAAGAAAAGAAAGTAAAAGCTTAAATAGCTAAATGATAGTCCCAGAAAAAAAATGTTTAGAAACGTTCACAAATGTATGGAGAGATTGCTTAACAGTGAAGGAAACTTTCAGAGAATACTGATTTTGTTCCAAGTTCCTACATGGTGGCTCAAAACCATCTGCCACTCCATTTCCAAGGTATTTGGTGCTTCTTCTGATCTTCACAGACACATCAATATACACAAATTAAATATTTTTAAACATTATAAATGCAAGAATGAATAGAATTATTAATGTATACAAATGATGCAAGAAAGCAGACAAAACAGAGGTAATCAAAAGTTTGGGTCTTGCAAAAAGACTGTTAGATTGTGCTGGAGAGATGGTTCACTGAGTAAAGGCTGACATTCCTTTAAGACTGACAATCTGTTTGATTCACATAGTAGAAGGAGAGAACTGATTTCTCAAAGTTGTCCTCTGATTCCAATATGTGCACCATGGAATGTTTACACACACACACACACACACACACACACACACACACACACACACACACACTCCCAGAAAATGCATTTTAAAATATTTATTTGTGTGGTTTGTGCACACGAATGCAACCCACCTCAATTATCAGAGGAATTGGATCCTCCTGGACCTGGAGTTTAAGGCAATTGTGAGTTGCCTGGTCTGAGATCTGGAAATCAAATTTGGGTTTTCTGGGACATATGTGCTTTCAACTCATTGCTTTGTCTCATTAATGCATTATAGAAAAAAATGGTAACTCTGGGAAAGTTTATGCTGAATTTGGAAAAATAGAAAGAGAAAAAGGCCTACAAACTGGAAGAAATAACCCAAGAAATAGAAGTATTCCTACATTTCATATGGATACCAAAATTAATAGATCTCATACAGTTTTTACCACCAAAATTGGTACCTCAAGATAAAACACAAATTCCTAGGAAAATTTAACACATGATAAGCTAGTTGTGGTTAAATTAAGATGGTATATGTAGAAGTTACAAACATTAAAGAAATTTTGCATGCCAAATATTTATGTCTCGGTAATGGCAGATTACTTTGGCATTGACAATGTTCTCTGTCCATCAATCTCAAACTGATCAAGAATCCATTCCTGTAGGAAGGTCGAAATACTACACAATCTCACACTGGAGATTTTATGTTCTCATTTTCTTGATTCAGCAATGTACAGGATCATATGAAATTTCAAAGATGTGGGGCATAAGGATTGTATCAGATTTCTGGAATGACAACTGGGATATTTGTAAACAGCTTTTTTCTTTTCTTTTTATTTTGAAGATGTAGAAAATATTTTTTTAATTTTTATTAGATATTTTCTTTATTTACATTTCAAATGATATCTCCTTTCCCAGTTTCCCCTCCAAAAAAGAAAAAAAAAACCTGTTCCCTCCATCCTCCCCTTGCTCACCAACCCTCCTTCTCACACTTCCTGGCCATAGCTGTGAACAGCTTTAAAAGTAACTCTCCAAAACTCATTCCGGAAACAGGAAAGCTAGAAAGTAATTAGTCTGGTGTAATATTTGATAAAAAACAAAAACAAACAAAACAAAACAAAAGAAACAAACAAAAAAACAGGCCTGAGTTTTTTTACAGAAAATGTTAGCATATAGTCAAAGAAGAAATACTCTTTATCTAGTTCAAGATTTTCTCTACAAAAGAAATACAGGAAATACTTTATCAGTCTTATGAAAGTATGGGAAATGTGATCCCCTTCTGTCTTAGTTGTGGTTTCTACTGCTGTAATAAAACACCATAACCAAAGCAACTAGGGGAGGAAGAAACTGTTTATTTGGCTTACAGGTTACAATCTATCTTCAAGAGAAGCCAGAGCAAGAATTTTAGGCAGGAACCTGAAGGCAAGAAATGAAGTAGAAGCCATAGAGGAGTACTGCTTCTGCTTTGTTCAGTTATTTTACTGTAGATTGTCCAGGGATTGCACAGTGAGCATGGGCCTCCAACATCAATAATTAGTCAAGAGTATGTTCCCAGGGTAGCTTACTAATTTTCCTTTTCCCAGATAATGCTTGTGTTAAGTTGACAAAAAGTATCCAGGACACCATCTAAATCTATTAATAAACTATTCACAATAGCTAGGGAATAAAACCATCAGTTGATAAATGAATAAAAAAAGGTGGTACTTATATACAATGAAATTCTATGTAACAAATCAGTTCAACTTAAGATAACCAGACTCAGAATGAGAAATGTCACATTTTCCTCACATTAAAACTATATGTGTGTATTGTTTTATGCATGTGTGTTTTCAGGTCATGAATGTAGAAAGCTGATCATGAGAAGCAAAAGAGAGACTTATAAGAAGTGGGAGACAGTAAAATTTAATATACAGTTTTAGGAAAGCAGAAGTTGAAACTAAAAGTAGGAAAAGGGGAAGCAAGTAAAGAAAGGGAGGAGTCACTGGAAAGAGGTAATGGAGAAAGGAACAAATGAGAACAAAGTATGATATGTGTGTGTGTGTGTGTGTGTGTGTGTGTGTGTATATATATATATATATATATATATGCATATAGATTACAGATTCCATGATGACACCTATTACTTTGAATGTTAACTTAAATTATTTTTTCTAACTGACAAAAGAAAATAAAAGGAACCTATAGCTAAATCATTAGTATTGATCAACAGTTTAGAAAGCTCCCAGTAGAATAAAAATACAAATTTAAAAAATTGTATTTAACTGTGGAAGGAAGAAAAATATTTTCCTCCCACCTTTCTGAGAATTTAACTTGTACTCCCGTAAAAAATGACAGATTAATAAAAGGAAAGCACATAGATATATTAAACAAATGTTACAGAAAATAGATACCCTAATAATGAAAAGAAGCCCCAAAGAACATTTGAGCTTGAATGTTTGAACTTGAATGAAATAGAACCTAGAGGTACAGGTCTATAATCTCAATACTTAGGAGATAGAGGCAAAAGGACCACAAATTCAATGCCTGCTTGAGCTACAGAGGGAATTCTAGCCCATTTTTAATAAGACCATATCTAAAAATAAAAATAAGAAAAAAAAACTGGAACATAGCTCAGTAGTAGAGCACTGGCCTAGTATGGAAGAGGCCCTGGGTTCAATCCCCATCACTGCAGAAACCAGTGAGAAAAACTTTTTCATGAAGAGTGAAGAATTCTGGAGAAATAATGATGGGTCTATGGCTATGTGATATTGGAATGCTACACTACAGAAAACTTAGTAAGTCCTGTGGGTTCGTTCAGATTTCCTTTATTGTCTCTTTGCCTTCAGAAATATGGATACCCTTTTTCTCTCATATCATAATGGAGGTGAAAATTTCTGCCTAGCCTCTTTGTTAGAATAGTATCCCGTTACAACAGACTAATTATCATGAGGAAAATAAGCAGAAATTTGCAAACATGGATATTTCATACATACATGGGAAGTGTCTTGGGGATGTGTGTGGCTTTGTTTTCTAGTTTGAATATAATTTTCAGCAATTAATAGTAAACATTTCAAGACATACAAGACAAAGGGAAGGATTTTGAGTCATTGTAGGGAGTGGCATGGGAGAGAAGAGAACTGGCATACAAAAAGCTACTTGAACACACATTACTGTGGGAGCAATTCCAGACTAGGGATGTTGTCTTTAATGATTAATTTTTTTTTTTAGTGGTGATATAT
>NC_045030.1:9737502-9742728 GCF_008632895.1 Mastomys coucha | reverse complement strand
AATGATTAATTTTTTATCTTCCTTGGTGGCGAATACCATTAGATTTCAAAAATTTGCATTTCTGTTCTAAATAAATAGATGCAGGGCAGAGAGCCTTTCTTCCTTAGCTTCTCATGTCCACTTCGTTATTCTGGTGTTCGATAAAGTAATCCTCTCACACTGATTTAGTGACAAGTTATAGAGTTCTTCATCCATGCGCCATTTCTCAAATTCTTTCAGACTAAATATTCAATAGTTCCTGATGCCATATTTTGAAGTATAGTATCCTGCATGAACTCATCAGCTGCAGTACTTAGAAAGTGAATTTTGTTGTAGTCATATAATGGAGTCTTTCACAGCAGCCAAACAACAAACTACTGATGCTACTGTGCTAGGAAGCATTTTTGAACCTCAAAGGACCATCAAGGAGCCGTTTCTGATGTAATCACATTAGGGTCTCCTTATTACAAGCTCTAGCTTGGGCTCTCCTCCAGCCCAACCCTGAGACACCAGGATGAGGAGGTGGAACAGCATTGAACCCTCAGCAGGACAAGTTTTCATAGGAAATGGGAGGAACTAAAGGCGTGTCTAGCCTGGCAAGTATCTTAGAATCATAGAATCATAGAATGGCTATTGTAAACCAAGAGGTGGGTGTTTTGAAGTAAGACCATGAACAATTGCAACCTGTCTGAAAGTACATCTGAAACAAACAGACTAATCTGTGATTAGCTGATGCTAGGAAATAACCAGGAGTAACTCTGGTTTATGTGCAAAGACAAGCCATGTATTCCTTCCTGGTACTTGGGTGGAGCTTGGGTTCAGCTATAGGTCAAGTTTTTAGGGTTTTATTATTTTGAAAAGAAGTCTCTCTCTCTCTCTCTCTCTCTCTCTCTCTCTCTCTCTCTCTCTCTGTGTGTGTGTGTGTGTGTCTGTGTGTGTCTGTGTCTGTGTCTGTGTCTGTGTGGTGTCTGTTTCTGTATCTCTGTGTGTGCATGAGTATGCAGATATATGTATGTGCAGTTGCCCATGGAGACCAGAATTGGGCATCAGACTCCCTGGGTCTAGAGTTACAGGCCAAGTAAGCCACATGATATTGGTGCTGTGAACTGAACTCCATTCCACTGAGGAGCCATCTTCACGGCCCCAACACCGACAAATCTCAAAAACATATTGACCTACAAAAGCTAACGAGAAAACAATGCCACACTAGCTTTCTATTTCTGCACAGTATGACAACAAACTCAGTGACTTAAAGCATTTTATACCTCACTTTGCTGGTTTGGGAGTCTGAGAATATCTTAAGTAGATCATTCTGGCTCAGAATCTGCCTTGAAATTTTAATCAAGTTTCATTTGGAGTTGTAGTCATCTGAGATTTGACTAAGGGTGGGACATTTGCTTCCAATTCATACATGGCTTTTGGCAGGAGGCTTCAGTTCCTTGCCAGATGACATCCTCCACAGGGAAACTAAGTAGTTTTCCTTGGAACAAGTAATCCCAAGGAACAAGCTATCCAAGAAGAGTTTGAGTGAAAGACATTGTCTTAGGGCATTTTATTGCTCTAATAAAGCATCATGAGGAAAAGCAACTTGGGAAAGAAGATATCTACTTCATCTGGCAGCAGGTGGTCCCTCAGAAACCTAAGGTAGAAATATGGGAGATTGCTGCTTATTGGCTTGATCCTTGTCATTTGCTCAGCCTGCCTTCTAAATAGCATACAAGACCACCTGACTAGGGGTGGCACTGCCCACAGTGAGCTGGGCCTTCCTACATTATTCATCAATTAAGAAAATGTATGACAGGCTTGCACACATCATATTCTGGAGGATGAACGTTCTCAATTGAGATTTGATTCTCTCTTCCAAAATGACTCTGGGTTATGTCAAAATGACATAAAAACAGTCACCATAGATACCAAGTATCATTTTTTCATATGTTGATTGTCAACATGGGAAATGACTACAAAAGGGTATGAATACTAAAAGACAGTGATCATTATGAACCCTCTTGGAGAACAGCTAACCCTTGTACATATTTTTTTATTACAATTGTATAAAATTTTAAGATAAAGAAAAACAAAATTAGTGAAAGGAAAATAAAGTGGAAACTTAAGGGTTCTTTGGAAAGTCAGTTGTGTTGGATGGTGTTTTGCTGTGGCAAACAAGTGAAGGAATATTTTCCTGAAGTGGATATAGGTGAAAGACTAAGACAGACTCATGAAGGAACATTTCTCTAAAGTAGACTCAGGTGAAAGTATATTCTGCTAAAGCAATCGCTTGAAAGGACCTGTGATGAAGGATTCTTCACTAACAACATGCAAGTATTGGTCTGCTTTACATTGTGTAGTTGAGCTCTATTTGTCAGGACTCCATAGAGAAAAATGCACCAAAAAACTTCTGGTGTGTTGTGGCTTCTTGCCTCTTCCACGGACTCAGGCTGATTGACAGTGATGTTAGCTGAGACAGATTCATGTGCTGAGGCAAGACATGTAGAAGATACATGATGTTTGAAGAGATTATAAAAAGGACTCGACAGACAGTGATGGGGGCTGAGCTTGGCTTGCTTGCATAGCTAAATGTTTCTTGGTTTCAAGTGTTCTCTGATCCTTGTTTTGCTGAGAGAGGTACAGTCATTGAAATCTTTTCCTGACATTCCTGTTGGACTTGGTTCCTCCTGCTGGCTCCTGCTGAGGCTGAGGCCTGGCTGTCTCTGCTAGGTAGTGCCACTGCTGCTGTTGCTATCCCAACTCTATCCAACTGGACTGCTGGTGTATCTGTGAAGTGTTTGTGAGTGGATCAAGCTGTTGATGCTGACCTGTGAACCGAAATGCCAATTTCAAGACTACACTGAAGGGACTTGCTCCAAAGAACTGGTCTAAACAGGTCCACTTCCCCTGTATCCTTTCTTTTCCACTACCTCTTGTGGGTGGTAGGCTAAAAACGAAGTTAAAGTGTTTAAGAACCATCATTAAAAATAATTCTTGAACAAATTAAAGTTACAGGAAATAGATTATGTCCATTAGAGATGCATACCTGCAAAGGGACATAAAAGTAGTTTCTACTACTACTGTTACTACTACTATCATCATCATCATCATCATCATCATCATCATCATCATCATCATCATCATCATCATCAGTGTTATTAGTAGTAGTATTAACATTTAGTTTTGTGTGTGTGTTTGTAAGTATGCATACAAATGGAATTGAGATGACGAATTTCAGGAGTCAGTTCTTTCCTTCTACTTTGTTGAGAAGGGACATTTCTTGTTTCTGGCCTATGAGCTTCCAGGCAATATCCTATCTCTGTTTTCATATTATCTTAGGAGTGCTGGAATTGTAAATGGGATCTTGCTTTTACAGTGAGTTTTAGGGATCAAAGTTTGCCTGTAAGGCTTTCCTGGCTTGCACTTTTGTCTATGGAACCATTTCCCTGTCACCTAAAAATATTTTATATCTTAATATGGGTTATAGTTGCACATATGTGTGAAAACTCATAGAGCAGCACATATGGAGTAGATGCATCCTATTCATGTGATTTAGATCTAAAAATCTTTACTTTTTCAAGTGGAAATGGAATTTAAATTAAAATGCCATGTACAATAGAATAAATATCAAAGCATTCAGGAATAAATTTCACAACCTAACTAGTAATCAAGGAAGTACAATTTATACCTTACAATTTATTGCATTTCAGTTAATAAAACACTGAAAAGTCTGATAATGATCAGACTAGCGATGGGAATTCTCAAGTATGGCTGGTGGGAATTTAAGTCAGTGTTACCACTATTGCAAAGCGTGGCGTTGTCTAATAAAACAGAAGTGATATCATGTTTCTGATGATGTATTTAAGAGAAATTGTTTCAAAACTACACTCCAGTGCAAAAACTTTGAACAATAATGTTTATTACTATTTGGAATGCACTTCCATGTACCTCAATGGTAGAATGGACATACAAACTCTATTATATCCAGGAAATACTTTTCAGAAGTGAAATTAAGGGCAAATTGGACATATCTAACTATCACAAACATACAGTAAAGGGAAGAAGTCCCCTAAAATACTAACATGTCTTTATTTGTGTAAAAATTCAAAAACACAACAAAACAACTAGTATCGTGTAGTGACCCAGACTCAAGTTACAATGCTCTGAGGAGAATAAAAGATATTGTGCTACATTACAACCATGTACTGTGAGAGTTTCTCTCCTAGGAAGATGTAAAGCAAAGTACATTCCACCAAACTTCACAAAACTCTTGAATTCACTGGGCTTCCTTACTGAACAAGAGTGACCCCAAGGATGCTGTACTGGAAAGTTTTGCCTGTCTCCAGACATTTCTTCCATCAACCTCTTACTCCTTGTTGTAGGATTTGCATCTATGTAACTCACAATTCTGATCAAGCTTTCAGGTAATATATTAGAAAACCACTACCTCCACCCAAGCATAACCCTTAAGGGCTAGAAAGTGGAGTTTGGTGGGAGAATGCATGAGTAAGGGCTTGGGCTCCAGTTCCATTGTGACCCACAAACCTAAAAGACAAAGAAGTGCTCAGATTGCCTGTCTTTAAAACTCCTCTAACTTGAAAGAAAAAGAAATATTAGCTAAAAGGAAAGGTTGGATAGGCAGTGAAATAAACAAGTTCCATTTCATTTCAATGCATGTACATTCAGAGGTGCTGAAAACCACATTTCATAACTAGATTAGTATTGAAGTAGAAGTGGGACTCAGTGCCTGTCCATTAATAAATGCATGTATACTAGTAACTGCTTGAAAACAATCAACTTCCAATCAGGTTCAAATTGGCTGCTGCTGAGAGAGTGGAAATGAAATTCACCCTCTGAGCCAATATATAACATATTCTGTTTCCAGTTGGAGTCAGAAGGAATAAAAGAAAGAAAAGGAAAGAGAAAACTTACCTTAATTTTGTTTCTTTTCTTTCTCCTTTTACAGTTGGCTTAAAAAATAAAAACACTGTTCTGCTAAGTATATTCATAGATACATTGGTAAGATTTCTGTTGATTAAATTTCAATCTCCATGCACCAACATCTGACATAAATTGACTTCATATTTCAATACACAGCAAGATTTGTTGTTTATTTGGAATTAATGTTATTCTATACTAGGTATTGTAGCCATTGGGAATCCAAATCAGGAAATCAAAACAACAACAACAACAACAACAAAATCAGTGTAGGGGCATTTTCAGATCTTGTGTTTTGGAAACTCTAAAAGTTTGGAACATCTT
>NC_045030.1:9731568-9734572 GCF_008632895.1 Mastomys coucha | reverse complement strand
AAGAGAAACACACACACACACACACACACACACACACACACACACACCTCTATCACCACTAACAAAATAACATTTACTTATCTATTTATTTTAGGATTTCAACCATCTTCATATAGTGGGTTGTGTATTTCTTTTCTTGTGTTTCAGCTATGTGGACTATTTAGGGCCTGCTTTGGTAGGATAGCTGGGTTCTAGTGAAGACCCTGGCTGTTATTGTGTTCTTATGTTATCATCTAGGCATCTGGTTCTGGGATAATTATAGGTCTAGGTCCTGATTTTTGGGCTTGTCTTTGTTGGGTGGCCGTTTTCTTCCTTCATTTCTATTTCCTCTCTGGATTTCAGAGAATGTGACGGCTGTTTGTTGCCTCCTCACCTGGTATTGTTCACAGGGAATGCCTGCTGATTTTTGAGGCTGAGATGCAGAGAGTAGTGTAGTAGTCGTGGGAGGGAGATTAGTCTGCGATCCACAGGACATGTGGGCATGGAGGAAGGGAAGCTGCAGTAGTTGTTCTGTTGCAGCACTGGGGACAAGACTGTGGGTCTAGGGGCACAGAGAATGAGAGAAGAAGGTCTGTGGGCAGCCTACCTGAGCAATACTTACTATCTGTGTACCTCTGTTTTATTGTTTGTAAATACATATAATAATGAATGAATGCTTCATAGGGTTAAATTAATTAGTGTTTATTTTCTGGTATACAATATACCCTGATACTTATTATCAATTATTTTGCAATATCGGAAGAAATTTCCACCTATGCATCTTTCAAAGCTGAAATTCAATTCATTTAACTGATGCTCTTGTAGGCTGTAGTTGTTCTGAAGCATCTTTTTCCAGGATTTATTAGGAAAAAAAACTAGTGTGGCTGCTCACACCTCTGATCCTAGCTACCACATGAGAGACTTACATGGGATTATTGCTTTGAGTTTACGGCAAGCTTTACAGTAAGTTCAAGGACAGCTTGGGCTCATTAGCAAATTGCTATCTTTTGTGTGTATGTGTGTGTGTGTGTGTTTTGCTTGCAGTTTTGAAAAGTAGGAGGTCCACCATAAGGTGCTAAGTGCACTTTCCTGTTCAGTAATCTTGTGGAAAGCAACAGGGACAAGAATTACTCAGTATTTTTGAAGAATACTTTTGCAGAAGCAATTTAGGTTTCTCAAGATAATTGGACTTTGATTTTGCTACTCCTTTGATTTTATTTTTAAAAATTCCCTAAACATTTAACTGATAAAAATGTTATCAAATCTTTCTTTTTGAAGCATAAATGATACAATTTCCTGTCATTTTCTATAAGCAATAAATAATAAACAATGGCATAATTTGATTTGTGATAATCTAAGTGTTTAAATCCATTGATCATGCAAATATATAGAAATATAGATTTAAATATACATCTCTATATATTTATCCCTATTTCTTAATTATAACTTTTTTCAAAGCTATAGAATTTTTTAATTTAATCTAATTTAATGCATATGAGTGTTTTTGCTGCATATACATCTGTGTATCATGTGTGTGCATGTGTGCCTGGTGCCAGGAAAGGGCACTAGATCTATAGACAGCTCTGAGCAACTTGATGTGGGTGCTGAGAATAGAACCCGTGTCCTCTTCCAGAGCAGTTGATGCTCTTAACTACTGAGCCATCTATTCTAACAGTTCCTAACTGTATCTTTTATAAATACATCAAATGTCCATTTTAAGTTCCCTGTGAATTATATCATGCTTCGCTACACAAAGTATGGTATATTTCTGCCCATGTGCCCAACAGACCTGTTGGGTCAGGGAATCTGTAGAGTACACTTGCTTTCTAGCATGCAATAATCACTCAAATCTCTCAGACAATGTTTGCTCTAGTTGTCATCTCATCCTTTGATGCAGCAGGTAGAAACTTCTACTTTCAGAATGTTTTATTTAGCATTGAGCTTCCTTCTTTCCACTCCTTCCTTCCCATTGGCGCGCACACACACACACACACAGAGAGAGAGAGAGAGAAAGAGAGAGAGAGAGAGAGAGAGAGAGAGAGAGAGAGAGAGAGAGAGAGAGAGCCCCCACAGTGTAACATAGACTTCCTTTGGGACTCTCATACTAAACTTAAGTTGTGTGGCTGGTCTCATCTTTCTTGTGTTTCTTTATTCAGATTAAAAGCCCCTTGGTGAACTTACTTTCAAATAGCACTTGAAATGCGGGGCTCAGACTGCCTTGACTTTGGAGATTAAAATTCATCACCAGACCTGTGGATATGTACTTGTTGACCAACTGTGGCAAGAGCCTCTGTCTCTCATTATTTCAAAGGCAAGGCATCCTTTGCGTAGTGGTTGGCAGGTGAAACATTGAGACTTGGCAGACCTTCATTTGAGGGTTTTCTTTAGTATGACTTAGGTGAAGTACCTGCAAGCTTGGGGTCCCAGCTTCGTCATCTTGTTGTGAGGAAAACACAGCTGATTTCCATAGCTCTCCCATGGCTTCCTTCTATTCTAACAGATAATTTGCACTTCCTATCATCCCAGACTCCTTACTTTTAACCATTAGAAGCATGCTTTTTGTTTTGTTTCCTAGGTGGCAGGATTCTACAACAATTAAGACTATGTACCCGTGGGGGAACTACTTGAATTTTAATCCTTGCTCTATCAGTGTCTATCTCTGCATCCTTGGATATTGCCAACATCTGAATATCTGCACAATGCACCTCTCCCCAGTTCATATTGAAGATTAATTTCTAATCCAAGGTATTAAGAGCTGAGAACCTATAGGAAGTAATTCAGTGAGAAGGGGTGCTGTCTTCATGGATGGTTGAAAGGAATTATCTAGGCACTTTGGCCCTTTACCTTCCTGCCACGTGAGGACACAGCCATTCGGTGTCCTCTAACAAGCATGGAGCAATCCTCACCTGACACTACACCTTGGAGCACTCTGTTAGATTACCCAGCCATCCAAACTGTAAAATCATTGTTTTAAAATTATCTGAACCGGGAGAAGAAACTCTTGGTTATAGAGTTCAGGGGGAAC
>NC_045030.1:9722325-9730568 GCF_008632895.1 Mastomys coucha | reverse complement strand
ATAATGGTGGCAGATCCTCTAGAACTAAAGTTATAGATGGCTGTTGACTGCCATCTGGGTGCTGGGAAATGAACCAGGGTCCTCTGGAAGAGCCATCAATGTTCTTAACCATTAAGTCATCTCTCTACTCCCATAACATTAAACTCAGCCAAATTCTACAGTGATACTTTGTTATAGAACTTGGGCTTTAATACTTGTACCCTAAGTCAGGTCCAGCTACCTACTCTCAATATGCTAGTAAAAGGAGCCAAATTAAAACTGGATGTAAGAAAAGGAATATTTAGGGGCTGGAGAGATGGCTCAGTGGTTAAGAGCACTGACTGTTCTTCCAGAGGTTCTGAGTTCAATTCCCAGCAACCACGTGGTGGCTCCCAACCATCTGTAATGGGATCTGATGCCCTCTTCTGGTATGTCTGAAGACATCTACAGTGTACTCACATACATGATATATATAAATCTTAAAAAAAAAAGAAAAACAAAAAGTCTTTAAAAAAGAAAAGAAAAGGAATTCATTATGACCACATTGAGAAGAGGGACAAAGAGACCCAGGAAGAGCCCAAGTCTATTTTCAGGGGCCTAGAGTGAGATAAAAATCAAACTATAGAAGCAAGGGTATGCATATCTATATATGTTAATGTGGCCCTGCTCATTATTTATTCATCATTGTCTAGACTTCAGATTCATCCTATAAGGTCAGGTTTTGAAACTCTGTGAAATCTCCTTCCTAGAGTAAAGTTTCCTATCTGGCTGGCATACATTATTTCTCCCAGCATGAGATTCCTGGGAAAATTCCCTTATTTGGGGAGCACATGTTTTCAAATAACCGGATTTAAAGATATAATGGTCTCTTAAGAATCTATTCATCTGTCATGCCTATCATAATCTTTAGAGTAGGAGATGTACCTAATGAACACTGACCTTCACTTAGTCAATAGCTAGGGTCAGAAAAATAAGATTTTGTACTTTAGATGCTGGACAGTATGTGCTTTTTGTTAAAACTTTACTCATCTACAATACATCAGTGAATGAGCATGGCCTGGATTCTGTAAAGGTTTATTTTCATAAACAAACATCAGAATTTGAAATTTCCACATACGATCTAGTTTCCTTATTCCTCAGCACTAGGAAAATAGTCCAGGATTTTAAGCAAGGAAAGGACATGGTCATTTTCGGAGGGTGTTGCTTTCACCAAAACCAAACACAGAGCAACCAAGTAGACCCAAATTGCTGCTTGTAGTGTTGACACCTGGACTACTCTAACTTTTACTTTGCATTCCTTTTGCTCTACTGTTCCTCATATATTTATTGAGTTTCTGTCTTGTTTCAGGGATGTTTCAGCCAGGAGCCATAGAATAATAATCTTTCTTCTCTAATGACTGTTATTTTCTATTGGAAGACAGATAAAAACACATCATACAACTATAAATATTTATCATATGTTTAGTTATGAAAAGTGCTACAGAAAAAAGCAAATTACCGATAAGTATGACTCCAAGGGGGTTAATTTTACATGCAGCAGTTAGAAATAGTCATAATAATAATGAGATGTTTAAATCAAATCTCAAAGGGAATGAATCATGTGACTGTATGATAGCAAGAGCAGGTGAAAACCTAAATGTGGGAGTATACTTTTCCTGGATTAAGTGAATCAGTGTGGTTGTAGCTCAGCAATCAAGTCAAGCATAACAGGAAATAAGGTTAGACCAGTAAATAGGAGTTAGATCAGAAAAAAAAGGTGTAGTTGAATGTGTGGCTTTCTGTGAGAAGGCTTGATTCAGATTGCAGTGAAATGGCCTAGGGCTGGAAGACACAGGGCCTTGAAGCAGGCATTGTTAAGTAAACTGTTTAATAAATGAATAGTTTCTCAGGACAGCAGACTGTTGTTTCAGGTAAATTGACTCAAAGATATTTCCTAAAGCAAATTCTGAAGCTATTGACTGGTTCTGTGCTTTTCTTTCTAGGGCGAGGTTTCCCTATAACAAATTACTAAGGTATGTTCACACATGCGATCTTACTTATTCATTCTAAATGCAGTATCATGCTGATGTAGGTGGGCATGTTTCTTACAATGTAAAAAACATGTTGTACCACATTACATAAAACTGTTGTCATAATCAATTGGTTTTTTTTATAACACCATACCCCTGACTGCTTTCCTAAGATTTCTAATTCCAGACTTGTCTCTTTTTGTGATTTCTTTATTGTTTCTACTTACATTTTTAGGTCCTGGATGGTTTTACTCAATTCCTTCACCTGTTTGTTTGTGTTTTCCTGCAATTCCTTAAGGGATTTTTGAGTTTGCTCTTTAAATGCTTCTACTTGTTTACTTGTGATCTCCTGTAATTCTTTATGGGATTTTTTTGTTTCCTCTTTAAGGGCTTGTACCTCTTTATCTGTATTCTCCTGTATTTCTTTAAGGGAGTTATTCATGTCCTTCTTAAGTTCCTCTATCAGCATTGTAAATGCTTGTCCTGTCCCTGCCGCCCTGCAACTCCCCTGTCCCATGACTGCTTAATTTATTAAGAACAGAAATATCTTTACTCACAATGCTGGAGACTAGGAAGTTGATCACAAAAGAGCCAGCGTCTAGAAAATATCTTTTTGCTGAAACGTCACATGCCACACCTGAAGGCCAAGCTAGGACTCAGGCTTTCATAGAAGGCTTTAGTCGTTTCAAAGCCAAATCACCCCCTTAAAGATCCTGCTCTCTCTCTTTCTCTCTCTCTCTCTCTCTCTCTCTCTCTCTCTGTGTGTATGTGTGTGTGTGTGTATTCATGCACATGTGTGCATGTATCAAAAACATCCATAAACATAAAATAAAAAGAACCAAATCTTTAAAAAAAAAACCTAAGATTTACATAAGGTCAAATGTCAACTTTACCAGTTATTAACTCTAGAAACTTGTACAAGTCAGTTTGCTGTTTTCAGCCTCAGTTTCATCATTAATAAAAAAAAAAAAAACAAAGATGATAAAAGGCTGTACTAATACACCGATCATTTGTTGATAGAATCTAGTTGCCATATCATCCAGCTTTTCATATGACAGACACACATACAATTCAATATAGGATTTGTGTTGCCTACTCTGACTATTTCATGCCCCATGCATCATTTATTATTCACATTCAACTGCTGAGAGTTTCTGTTCACTACAAGTCGCTTCCTGCTTCCATTGCTTGCTTACTGATTTCCTTTGTCTGGAACACATATTGAAATGTCCTTGCTTTTGAAGACCTCCACTGAGGCTCTCCCTCACAGAAAACATCCCTGAAAGCCATTTTAAGAAAAATTGAGACAGAGAAGCTCACAGACTCTTATCTCAACAGGCTGTAACTGCTTTATTGAAACAGCAAGGGGCTTCAACCTTTCTTCTATATGAAGGTTGAGTACCCTAAGAGGGTAGCTACTGGAAATTTACAGCTAGTTTTTTGTAGTTTGGCTGGAAGCAGGGTTTTCAATACCTGGGCATATTATTCCTTCAGGTAGAGTGAATGGTCAGGCTGGGCTAAGCCATTCTTTATGGCTAGTGGCTATTGCCACATAAAGTCTAAATCAATTCCTCATGACCTGAAGCTATTACCCAAGCACCAACAATAGTAGACACTGGTCACATAGTGCCCTTGAAGTCAGTATCCTCCCTTATGACTTAACATATCTGATGCAAGTGATGTAAGTTCTGTTTCCTAGAAGACAAAGCTCATTAAGTGGAGGTTGAGATGAGGCAAAGGAATTCTTATTTATTTTTAGTACTCTGTGAAGTAACTGAATTACAGCTGCTTTACAAAGTGACCCAAAGTAGGAGATACCCTTTATATTTGTTTCTTTGTATATACATGCTGCTTGTATGTTTGTTGATGCAAAACAAAAATCAAAAGCAATGAAACAAAAGAAAACAACAACAAAAATAAACCCACATCCTTCACCTTAAAAAGGATGAGATAGTTTATTCTGAAGCCATTTTGAGTAGCTATGGTCCATTAATACATGGACCATAACACAGGTTATACCCAAATTCCACATTCAAACATAGAAGTATTTTTCTGAAGTTTTATAGTTTTATATTTTGTTATATAATGTTATATTTTGTTATATAATGTTATATTTTGTTATATATAGTGTTATATTTTGTTATATAGATCAAGGCACATTTAAATACATTGGTGGTTACATCAGAGAGGTGGTTATGGCTAGATGGAGGAAGCTTTCTGATAGGTCTTGGATGCTATCTGATGATATGCTTGGCTTTTTTAGAAGGTAGTGGTCAGCTAAGTTAATAGATTTCAAAAGACTTTCATCTTTTAGTCAGAGAATGTTAGTTATGACACAGAGATCAGCAAGAAATGACTATTTCATAGAGTAAAGCTAGCCCAAGATAAGCTATTAGCTTCTGGGCCTGTATCATTCCAATGTCTCATTGCAGCTTTAATCAGTCAGTGCTTTTTCAGATACAGCTTGTTTCCAGGAGTTCTGTATGAAAGAAGAGGCCTGAAGCTAGTTTAGGATTATTGCAAAGAACTAGGGATGAGAGAGCTGCATTCACCCAGAGGTTAATTCCAGAAGTCTTTATTGGCTCAGGACTAAACATCCTATACAGGTAAGTGTGAAGCCCAAGACTCAGATTTACAAACTCACAGGTTCACTTCCGGACTTTCCAGCCATGGGATCTCTAAACCTAAATAGTCAAGATGAATTGGTAAGTCCCCCAACTAGTCAGCATAAACAGCCCCCAGTTCCAAGGGAGGACTGTTGAGCTCACAGTTACACTCTGGTATCCTTGGAGATGGAGATATTCACAATTATGATAGACCCTCCACGCTGACTTTTCATCTTAGGACCTCTTCCCTTGGGTGAAATATTTCTCTCTCCTAGACATGGGTTTTGTCACTTGCTGCTAGAAAATCCTAGGCCTAGTAAACATTCTGTTACCACTCTGGCATTGGCTCAGAGCACAGCTCCTAGTTTACCTTATAACCTCATGACAACCTGGTGATCAGGCCGGGCTGTCTGCTTCTAGTTATTAATTTATCTTCAGGACTCCATAGTAATATTAATAACTTCTACTCTCATCCAAAGGAAATGTCTTCACAGCTACTTCCAGTCTTCCTACTGGGGACATCTCCTGGTCTAAAATGCATCCAAATTCACAGGCTAAATTTGGCCCCAATACCCAATAGAAAATAACTCTAAATGGATGCTTAACTGTGCTTTAAAAAACAAAACAACAACAAAACTTTTCCAACACTTGTCAACAATCTGAAAAATGGAAGGTCTTCCATGTGAAGGCTTTTCCCCACCTTCGCTCCCAACTTCTTTATTCCTCCACTTTCTATTCCTACTCCTTTGACTCTAAGGACATTCTCAAGATTTTGTTTTGGACTTAACTCACTCTCTCGAAGGACTATGCACAGAGCATGCAGCATTGGAGCAGAATTCCTGGGAGGTGGGCTGAGATGCTTGCCTGCTCTGCATGCCCGCTCCCACCTAGTACCCTACTCTGCTGAATTGCAGTGCTAGCTGTTTGCCTGTTGCAGGAGAAGGGATCACTGAGTACCACACAGGCAGCAGAGTTGAGTTGTGTGCTGCTGTAGCTCAGACCACACTGTTGGGACCCACACATCACATAGGCTGCAGGCAGTAGTGACAGGGAGAGATTGCCTCACATGCACATAATGCCCTGTCTGCCAGACAAAATGTGTCTATTTGTCTCTCTGTTTGTCTCTGCTGATACATAGCCACGATTCTATAGATAAATGCTGTTCCATTCTAAGGTATAACAAGCATGTGACTTTCTTCCACAGGTGGAGCTATTTCAGCACCCTCTTAGTTAAGGGAGATCACATGGCTGGCTATAGCTTCAGTGCTATCTTTGTTGAAGGCAGCCTCATGACTATCTGCCATCTTTGTTATGGGCAGTCCCCACTTCATCATTGTCTTTGAGTACAGCCAAAGACACTTTTCAGTTAAGATAAAGTTTTCATATTATTTCTATCCTGCCTTGGTAAATAATAATTTATTATTACTTTAAATGGTAAAAAAATTAAAGACCACTGGGTTAAAGATATGTTTAGCTTTGTTTTTGCTACTGTCATTAAGTTACAACATGCTTTCTTTGTTTGTTAGGTATATTATAGAACACATAATTAAAAACAGACACAGATTGTCAATCTCAAATATGATTAATAGATACTTGCTCTCAACTTTGTCAGAAATCTGCTAAATGTAACTTTAAATGTTTAAGCTAATTATGACAAACAGAGACTCCCAAATTCTAACAGTGACAACCCCTCTCCAAGGTCTCTGAGAAGATTTGAGCACAGTGACAAAGGACTCTACTTGTATTGTGATATGATAACCACGGAGAAAGACTACTTCATTGCCTTGCTGCTGCCAGGGCATAGCCTAAGCAGAGAACACCTGGAGAACTAAATGTCTCATATTGTTTTAGACCAGGTGAGTCATTTCTCCCATGTTTCTCTTCCACAGGAAAACACCTCTCATCATCTGGGCCTAATGGCCAGACTGACTCTTCCCAAGTTGTGATGGAGACCACAGAGACCTGGGAGAACTGTTTAGGTAGTGGACTATAGACTAACATCTGTAATTTTAATTAATATATGGCATCTAGATTAAAATGTATTCTTCCCAAATTCTGATTACTTTGACAGCTAATCTAACTGCAGCTTGGCAGATAGAAAATAGACAGCTAGCTCCTTAGCCCAAGGTAATACACCACCATATTAGCTCATTAGTCAATTTGTTAACTACCTAAGACTGCCAAATCTCTTATCAAAAAGATGAAAGTTAACCTTACTCACATGTTTTAAGATAAAGACTAAACAAATTCAGATAAAACTTTTCACAGATGTAAGCTTCTTCCACTTTCTTATCTAAACTCAGTTTCCAGTGACTAAATTCATATTTCTTCCCCTTGCTATGCCACAGTTAATTAAAACTTCAAAGGTACCTAACCAAAGGAGTTCTTATAAATTAGCCTAACCCAAATAAAACATTCCACTATACATCCACTTGTATAATCACAAGTTCAATTTTTAAGTTTCCTTTGGTTATCTTCTAACTATAGACTGAAAATATTTCTCATGTGAAATCTACACTATCACCTATCATAGTTACAAATTTATGTTTCCTTTGGCTGTCTTTTAACTATAGACTTAAGATGTTTCTCAGCTAAACTATATGATCAACTATTATATTCACAAGGTCATCAAAATTTTTGAATTTCCTTTGATTTTCTTTTAAATGAAAACGTAACAATGTTTCTCATTATATTAAATTAATGTATATTCAGTCTTCTAGACAGAGGGAAGAAGCCCTTCTTGCTCCTTCTGCTCCATGAAAGATTTTGGTCTTCCTGAAGCTCACTTTAAAGTCTGTTTATGCTGCTAACAAATTTATCTCTTTTATAAACTTATAAGTTCCAGGAAACCACTCAGATCTACCTCTCATAGACCAAACATACTCCATCCTGATAAGTACACCTGCCAATCAATACCTGAGGTTTCCACTTGCTGCCTATTGCAGAGAGTGGGATTCTTCTCCTGTCCCTGGTTTTGGGACTCCCCTCACCCCAATCACTAAGACTTAAGAGTTTCAAATATACACCTAAGAAAAAGGTTTTCTCCCAAAGCTACTTAATTTTATTTTCTGCCTCCAATGTGTGTGTGTGTGTGTGTGTGTGTGTGTGTGTGTGTGTGTGTTTCAGCATCTTGCTAAGTCCAGGTGTTTACTCAAAATCATCATCCAGGATAACTCCAGAGAAGTAATGCACAGATGCTCAAGTCTGCTCTCACAGACACAGATGCTTCTACTATACCTGAACCTTCCTATCTTCAGATGGTTCCATAGACCCTGGACAGCAAGAAAACAGCTAATACTTTCTAAGACTTTACCAACATCCCCAGCCCCATTTTCTTAGAGATGAGTTGCCCCAAAGTCAGTAGGAATTAGCTAAAGATCATGATGATCCTATTCCTGCTTCACTATCATCCGTTTCTAGTTTCTCCTTTTTTAGTTAAACCAAAATGGAGGAATATTGGCATTCGTTTTTCTTTCCACCCAACAGTTACCTAGCAACAGCCAGGTAGGCCTAGATCACTATAAATGGGGCTGTTTAGCCTCTCCCTCTCTCTTTGATTCTCTGACTCTTCACTCTTTGATCCCTTCCTCCCTCTCTTCCCTTCCCTCTCCCTGCCTCTCCATGTGTTCCTGGCCAGCCTCTTCCTCCT
>NC_045030.1:9716701-9722265 GCF_008632895.1 Mastomys coucha | reverse complement strand
CCCATCCCCTCTCTTTCTTTCCATCTATTCCTTTCTCAACTCCCCTTCTCATGCCCCCAAATAAACTCTTTTTCTATACTAGACCTGTCATATTTCTGGTACCTTGGGGCAAGGGATGCCTCAGAATAGGTTTGCTGAGGCATCCCCTCCCATCACACCATATGTCGCTGGTCGATTGTAGTCCTGTGTCTACCCTACCTCAGGGCATTCAACCATTGGGGTGGGTGCTTGGCTGTAAGGAAGCACAGGGACACAACTCCTGGGTGGGAAATGTGTGCTCAGCCAAGGGGGTTCTCAGACTCTTGGACATCCAGGCAACACTGCAAGTCTCAAAAGAGCAGAGAATAGAGTCAGACGCCCGAGAGCTGGAGACAGCATATAGCCCATGACTAGAGGACAAGTGGAATTCTAGTTCTGGCTTATTCCAACAGAGATGATTCTTCTTATCTTGACAGAGGCAGGCTTGGTGGAGGTTGTAGCTGGGAACGCAAAGAGGCCTTCAACAGATTAGGCTGTGGCTCTGTAGTTCAAGACGTTCTTGGCTCCCTATAACAGATACTGATGAAAGGAGGCAGCCTATGGTTCTGAACAGTTTATTGTCAAGGTGGGCCTGAGATTGAATACCTTTTGCAGGGAGGAATGTCTGGGAAGGGAAGCTTATTGGCTAAGCCTTCCAGCCCTCTAGGTATCTCATGAACATGAAGAACTCTGTCTAGAGCTTACTTGACTACAGTTCATGTTTCTTTTAAATGAGAAGTATAGCATGTGATCCAAGTCAGGAATATGTCAAGGAGCTGGGAGTCACCTAAAGCTCAGGTCTGTAACCACTGAGTCTCTGGGTCTCAGCCTGCTCTTCCTTACCAAACTTCCTGTCATAGTCTTACATCCCACACAGCACCCTACAAAATGTATCAAGGTGTGCCTGAATAACATGGTCAATGCACCATTTTTTTGATGAAATTCTGTAACTTGGGTCCTATCACTGCTACTTTCTATATAACTAGCATGTTACTTTTCTCAGAGGGCCATGATTTCCTTACTCAGAACCCATGGAGAATTCTTTCTTTCACAGAATTAATATGAAGAAACAAGAGGTGATGTCACAAAAAATCCTAGTGTTTTGCTTCATACAAACAAAGCACAAGCCATTGAAATGAGCCCATAGTTGCAGGACAATTTGTTTGTGGAGCACAAATGTGACCTATCATATATTTGTTTATAAATTGATTCATTTGTTAAGCAACAAAGCCAATCCTTAGTGACAGCTTAGCCCATCAGATTAATGTAGGCCTTTAAGACTTTGTGTGATATTAACACCCAAAATTATGTGACCCAATGATACAATAGTTTTGAAAATATTGCTCCTCAAAAAATACCAATTACTGAGGCTATAGAGTGATCACAAAAAGGGACCTATCATGACAGCCTTCCAAGAGACCCAACAAACAGCTGAAAGAGTCAGATGCAGATATTTGCAACCAACCAATGGATAGAAGCAGCTGACCCCTGTTGTTGAATTAGGGAAGGCTGAAAGAAGCAGAGGAGAAGGGCAACCCTGTAGGAGGACCAGCAGTCTCAATTAACCTAGACCCCTGAGATCTCTCAAACCCTGAACCACCAAAGAGGCAGCATACTCCAGCTGATATGAGGCCCCAACACACATACAGTAGAGGACTTCGGGTCTGTGTTCATTTAGAGATGATGCACCTAACCCTCAAGAGACTGGAGGGCCTAGAGAATTTAGAGGTTAGGTGGAGTGGGGGGGTGGGGACATCCACATGGAGACAGGGGGTGGGGAGGAGATATAGTATGTGGAACAGTCAGAGGGTGGATGAGGGGTTAAAATATGGAGTACAAAAAATAAAAAATAAATTTAAAAAGAATTAAAAAAAGAATATCGGGGCAGATCAAACAACAAACAAAACACCCAAACAACCAATTATTTTAAAAAATGAGTCTAATATATTTTATTTTTAGAGAGATAGTTATCTGTATGACTTAACTGTATGTGACAAGTCCTTGTTAACTTCTTCTGGCAAATAACACACCACAAACCTAGTGTAAGAATGAAATATTTTAATCTGGTCTCCTTGCAACACTTCTCCCTCTTTCACAGATACTTATAGGCACCTTAATGAGATATGCTCTATCAGTTCCTAGTTAGAAGACTTTTTGGTGGCAGGACATCTCACCTGGGAAGTGGTTTAGGTCAAAGGAGAAACACATGTGATCCTCACTCCTTCCCTGCTTTCTGCTTGGGATTCAGAATGCCTGGGTGGCCTTATGAACCTTCCCCATACTCAGAACTATGAGAAGTTCCCACTTCTACTAACTGGGCTCTAATTTTCTGCAGAGCTCTGGCATGCTGTATTGCTCTGGTCCTGGGATTTGAACTCTCCTTACAGTCCTCGCCATGCTATTGCCCCTTGTCTTCTGTTCACAGTGTTAATAGCTTTTCTAATAAACTCCATATTCCACAATAATGTACCAGTTTCCTCTTGAACTAGCCATTGAGACAGGGCAAGGCAGTGCAGATGTTCCTCCATCTTGTATTCTTGTTAATGTCATTCCAAGTTTAACTAGAATCTGATATTCTTGGTGGAGAATCCCATGGAAAGATTATCCCACTCTCTCCTAGAAACCAAAGGTCAGAATGTCCTAGCTAGTTTAGCCTCTGTTAAACTGCCTGTTTGTATGGAACCCCTTCAGCTAGCTGCTTATTTTGGTTTGTTAAATTGCTTACTTCAACTGCTGACTTTTGTGAAGCCCTCCAACCTACTACAGCTGCCTAGCATGATGCCAGGTGATGGTTTCTGTCTTAAAAATCTCCATGGTCTGAACAATTTGGGTCACACCTAGGTTTCCAAGCACTTTGGGATGGTTTGAGACAACTAGAATAATGAATTTCAAAAGTCTATAAATTATGTCTGAGTGGTCATTTCTAGTGGATTACCCGTAACACTGCTACATCCTAAACCTAACTCTTGGCAAACTAACACATCACATATATGTTATTGTGGTATTTGTAAGTCAGTAGTCTAAGCCTGAATGAATTGGATTTTCCTCAAAAGATGTGCACAAACCTACTGTTGGGGGTGGGTGGGGAGTGATTATAGTAAGCACACAAGGTCATCTATATTTTACTACTTTTGTCCTTATGGGGTGGCTAAAAACAAGCCCTTGTCCCAGCTACACTTCAGAGAAGATGATGCAAGGGGATGGATACCAGGAAGTACAGTTAATTGCACTTTAAATTCTGTCTACCATTCTAGACAAAGCTTTTTGTGTTTGTCAGCTGTCCATTGCTGTCACAAAATATCTCACATAATCAACTTAAAAGATAAAAAGTTCATTTTGAGCCAGGCGTGGTGGCTCACACCTTTAATCCCAGCACTTGGGAGGCAGAGGCAAGCAAATTTCTGAGTTCGAGGCCAGCCAGGTCTACAGAGTGAGTTCCAGGACAGCCAGGGCTATACAGAGAAACTCTGTCTCAAAAAACAAAAACAAAAACAAAAACAAAAACAAAAACAAAAATTTCAGCCAGGTGTAGTGGCTCATACTTGTAATCCCAACACTAAAAAGGCTGAGCCAGAACTGAAGGTTAGAGACCAGCCTGACTATACACGAAGACCCTGTCTCAATAGTAATGAGAACAGTAATACCACCACCTCTTTTGACAAGGTTAAGTTCATTTTGGCTCATGGGTTTAGAGTCTCTGGTCCACGGTTTCTTGACTATTACTTCTGGTACTGTGATAATGTAGAGCACCATGGTGGTAAGAATACAGTAAAGCAAGAGATGAAGAGGCCATGGTAAGATATGTTCTTTGAAGGAATGCTCCTGTGACCTACTCCTTCCAACTAGATCTACTTATGAAAGTGTTACCTGCTACCTGGCAATCCACTTACTTGTGAGTTTGTCCATGAACAAATCAATTTGTGAAAGTAATGTCCTCATGATCCCATCACCTCTTAACCTCTGAAGTTTAGTATATTGAAGACTAAGCTTTTAGGAGATGATTCAGGTTCAGATTATAACCCATATCATCCTTTTATTGAGCACCACCATGTGTGTGTGTGTGTGTGTGTGTGTGTGTGTGTGTGTGTGTGTGTGTGTATGTGTGTGTGTGTGAGTGTGTGGTGTGGGTTTGTGTATATGTGGTAAGTGAATGAGTGTGTGTATTTAATGGATAGGAGTGTTTTTGTCATTCTTATTCATAATTGAATCTTCAGCATCTGTAATAGAACATAGGACAAAGGAGATGTTCAATATTTATCAAGGAATGAATGAGTGAAGAAATGCACACCTTTTGCATAAAACACGTGTGCTTTGAACTATGTCAATATTTGCTAGACATATACTACAGTATCTGTACATAGAAATAGTATAAACATAATTTTAGTGATAATAAATTCTAAATTGTTGAATTGAAGCCTTTAATAAGAGTTATGGGATAATTTTGAACTCAATGAAGACATACATCTCTTACATTTCTGAAGTCTAGTGATGTTTTTGATTTAAAATTTATGACTAAATAACCTTTCTAAAACTGTGATAGAAGAAGATGAAGAAGGAGGAGGAGGAGGTGGAGGAGAAGATGAAGTAGAAGAAAATGAAGAAAAAGAAGAAAAAGAAGAAAAAGAAGAAAAAGAAGGAGAAGAAAAAGGAGGAGGAGGAGGAGGAGACAAAAAGGAAGAAGAAGAAGAAGAAGAAGAAGAAGAAGAAGAAGAAGAAGAAGAAGAAGAAGAAGAAGAAGAAGAAGAAGAAGAAGAAGAAGAAGAAGAAGAAGAAGAAGAAGAAGAAGAAGAAGAAGAAGAAGAAGAAGAAGAAGAAGAAGAAGAAGAAGAAGAAGGGGACGAAGAAGGGGAAGAAGAATTTGAAAACAATTTTAAAACCTCTTTTCCATCAAATTGTTTTTTGTTTCTTGCATGGGAAAAAATTTCATTTTAACCTCTGAAGAGTTATGTATGCCTTGCAGTCACTTCTAATGACTGACATCTGTTAAACAGAAATTCTCAAGATTATAGAATTGTGGGATTGTTATGGTTTTCAGGTTTCTTCTTGGTCCTGAATATGGATAAAACAGCACATCATGACTTCAGCAGATGTTTATCTTGTTTATGGTCAAATTCTAGTGCCAAGGATCAAATATTTGCTCTGCTCTCACAAAAAAATTCTACATTCCATACTGTGGGTTACAAAGAAGAAACAAAATAGGAAACAACATCAGAATATTTGGGATGCCAAATAGCCTATGAAGAGCTTTGTTTGCCAGGATGTCTGCGAACATTGGTGACAGGATGCCTTCTCCCAGCTGCTGGAGCCCCTCTGATGAGAAGTCTTTATGGAAAAAAAATAGGCAATCAGCATTCTGCAAAGGATGACATTTTCTATTAAATTATCTTCTCTTTTTATATAACACAGCTGCAACAGCTTTATGTGGATTTTCCTAACGGTGCCTCTTCATACAAGCATGCAAAGTAGCAGAGGAGCTTCTCAACCAATCCCAGTTCCCTCTCAGTTCCTAGGGTTCCAGACTAATGACTTTTTGCTCCACTTGAAAG
>NC_045030.1:9690714-9714178 GCF_008632895.1 Mastomys coucha | reverse complement strand
GTGTGTGTGTGTGTGTGTGTGTGTGTCGTGCTGATATAGAACCATATAGCCTTACATATGGTAGGCAAATGTTATGTCATTAAGTAACATTGTACTCTCTTGACTTTTTAAATAGGCTTCCTGTTGTTGATATATGAAATATGTTACTATATGTGTGCTAGTTACTTTTTGCCAAAGTAACATAAACTACAGTCACCTGGGGGAAAAAAAATTGAGCTTCAATTGTGGAATTGCCTTTCTCAGATTGACCTGAGGGCAAGTCTGATATATCTTTTCTTTATTAATGATTGAAATGGTGGCAGGGGTAGAGAGTATTCACCAATTGTAGGTGGTGATATCTAACCCTTGAGCAGATGGTCCTGAGTTGTATAAGAAAGCAAGCCAGTAAACAGCTTTGCTCATGGTTTCAGCTTTGCTCCCTGTCTTGGTCTTCCTTTCATGATGTAATACAACCTATAACCTAAAATAAGCCCTTTTCTCCTAAAGTTGTTTTGGTCAGAGATTTATTACAGACACAGAGAAACGAAGAAAGACAATGTCATATATATGTTACACATTTTAAACTGGTATCAAAAAATATGAAAAAAACCCTGAAATGCCCTATACCATTCTAGGCATTTTATTTATTAATGATTTGATGTCAATGTCCCCAACTTAAAATACTCATAATGTTTGCATGCCCTTAATTTGTTCTTATTCTGATTTAAAATATTTAATGTGGGTATAAATTAACACTGTACTCACAAGATATACACACTTTCATTTGCTGACTTAGTGAAACTTTATCCTTTTATGGCTTGTGGAGGTGCTAATACAGCAAACCTGCTGTGAGATGAAACATCATTTTGCATTTGTTGTAGAAATGAAAGCACTATTGCAGGTGCATCCTGATTATAGCCTAGGCAGAAGTGGTCTCCACTTAAAGCCACTATATCACAAGCCTGGATCTAACAAATGTATTTCTTACCATGTTGGGGAATGAATGTCATGGGTAACTGAACACAAAATGTATTAGTGGATTTAAAATCAAATACTGTAGCTCCACTTTCTTCACACTTTCCTTACATGTTTGGAATTACCTATAGTCAAGTAAAATATGAAAATATTAATAGAAAGTTTCCAGAAACAAACAAGACATCCTACATCTGTATCTGGTTTATTAAAGTATATTGTTAGCATCATTATTTTTATCATGTGTGGTGTCCTTCACCTTTACTCCCAGAATTCAAGAGCCAGAAGCAGGCAAATGCTTGTAAATTCTAGGTCAGCCACAGCTACAAAGTAAGACCTTGTCTCAACAAGCAAACTAACAAAACAAACCCCCAAAATAATTGTTCTTTTTATTATTAGTTATAATATTTTATTATTAGTTATATTATTACTAGTTTCTTAGTATGCCTAACTTCCAAAGCAAATTTTATTCTTGGTATGTTATATAGGAAAATATATGGCATTTCTAGTGTTAAGCATTAATCAAGGTTTCAAAAATTCACTGGGGTTCTTAGACTGTTTACCCTATGGAGAAAGAGGAACTGTTGTACCAGTTTACAATCAAGTAGCATTTGCATCAGTTTTTGGCATGAACAAGTCTTCCTTCAAATGGTAAAATACAATGATAATGAAGAGGGAGATAGATCAGTTTAATGCCAACTATGAAGTTAAATTGAAAAACAGATATCTTGTTCTTTCTGAACTGGATCACAAGAGCACACTGGAGGCAAATATGCCTGCTTTATGAGCCATAAGGAAGTATAACTGAACAAGGACTCACTGTTCTGTGTCCACAGAAACCAGTATGCAAACACCAAGTTTTGCAAAAAGAAATAGCTTCCTTGTACCATTTATTGACTAGAAGATAAAGAGCTCAAACATGCCTTCTCAATTTTAGTAGCAGAATTGATAGGAAGAGAGAAGAGATCAGGTCACATGCTTTTTACAATATTTTATGTGTATGAGTGTTTTGTCTACATGGATGTATGTGCATCATATTGTGTCTGGTGCCCACCTAGGCTTGATGACAGTCTCAGAACCCCTGTAACTGGAGTTACAACTTATTGTAAACCAGCATGAAGGGGAGCTGGAATTGAACCTAGGTGCTGCAAAAATAACATATCTTAATAGCAGAGGTATCTCCCCAGCCCCATATGCTTCCTTTTGATGAAGCGATATCTATATACCTATCAGGAGATTCTTGAGTTTGTGAAATTATTGGCAAGAATAACTGGCTTCTTGTCTTCAGACTCACTCTCAAATTCTCTTTCTAACCCATAAAAGCCATTAGTAGAAGATCTGGTTATTTCATGAAATGCAACTTGACAATATGTTTTTCAAGAAATTTATATCTGCATGTGTCCAGACTTTCTGTTATGTCAGTAGAACAATAGTCAGAGCATGTGATCATTGTGGCCAAGCCTGATTGAGACATGGAAAAGGCAGCTTGTTAAAACTGTTCAGGGATGGCCCTGAACATATCGAGGCCAGTAGTCTTAGAATTGAGATGTGAATGGAATTCAAATGGGAAAACAAAAATTTTATTACAATATGTAAGTTTGATTGTTCAGGACATTCTAGAATCATGTAAACTTGCTTTCATTTCTCCCTGTCCCAGTCATTAGCCACATAAATCAGTCTTGGTAGCTACCTATTAGCTCATCTCTATTCTTTTACCTCAACTGGGAAATAGGGGAGTGAGACAAAATTTCTTCTCTAGTGTTCTAAACAGAATTACAATGGTAGTGATTTTAAGGTACCTCTCTTAGGGCCCTTAAAGCTCCTACAAATAAACGATATGGCACTTTCTGGGCAAAGAAGGTAGGTTGATGACTTATAAACAGCCTGCATGATATTTTGTTCAGATAGAAAATGATGAAGTTGAGTCTAATGATGAGAAAAATGTCATTTGACTCATTTTAGTACATGCCTCATTTATTTCCCTTACCCCACTACCCTACTTATTCAACCTTTCAGTAAACTAGAATGCCACTTGTGCTTTTACAGCATTCTGGGTTTTCCTGCCTGGCTGTTTTTGTCGTACTGTATTTATCTACCTTGCATGACTGTCTCTCACAGAGACTTCTACTTTAAGGCTGGTCTCAAAATTCTAACTCTCTCTCTGTCTCTCTGTCTCTGTCTCTCCCCACTACGTGTATATGTGTGTGAGAGAGAAAGAGATAGAGACAGAGAGACACACAGAGAGCTTCTAGAATCTTGTATCCATTTTCCATCACTCAATGTGTCACCATAATATAGAACAATGATCAAGTTGAATGAACATATTTTTCAAGTAAAATAACATGATGCTTACCAGTGTCTTGACAGCTTCATGTTCCTTCTACCTACATATCAGGATCCTTTAATTGGATAACACTAACCTTTGCTTTCCCCTTTCCAAAGATTGTTCCTTTATTGTTTCTGTGCCAAGTATCATCTAATCCTGGCCACTCATGGACTTTTGGCATGTGTTAGTTTTTGCTTTGTTTTTATAGAAGGAAATGATCTATGCCTTCCCAATCTTATTATCTCTAAATATTTTCACTTACATAAAATACTCATGTGCTAACTTATTAAGTCAACAATTTCTCTATTTTAGTTACTTTAAATTATTTTCATCAAAAGAACTACTGAGCATGACTTCTATGTGTTGAGCTTTAGGAGTAAATAAAACAGGGTTCCCTCCATTTAACAACTTATCTCAGGGGTGGGTTTAAAGTAACATCTGTACATTAAAATATGGTAGGTTCTTTGATAAAGAGAAGGAAAATAATTTCATGTGGCTAGGGTAATGTCCCCAAACAAGCAAAGTCCCCTGGGTTTCAGTAGTGAAGAATTGGAGGTACTACCTTTATGCAATGGAAGAGCTGTAAGAAGACTTGGAGCTATAATGACATGCATTTTGTTCAATCAAAGCAACTAGACCATGCCATCTGTCCTGTCAAACTATATGGGTAGATAAATAGATGGAGATAAGGTTGAATGATAAACTGAAAAATTGTTATAAAGCAGTTTTACAGTAAATCATTATTTGATTCTGCCAAAATCATTTGTCAATTTTGCACAGAAGCTGGAAGTACTCATCATTATAATGGATGCTCTTTGGTTCATCCCATACCAGCTGGTATCTCAAAGACTTTTTCAATTGTTCTAGTCAGCAAAGAATCCTATGATACCAGAAAGCATATCAGATATGCATATTTGTTCAAGAGCAGGCCATCTCATCATAGTAATGTGTAAAAGAATGTTTTCTTTTAGAGCAATTAAGAGATACTCAGACACTTGCAGAAAAGAATACAAATAGTTCCATGTACCCATTCCTGAGCTTCCCTCAATAAAATATCAGCATAGCGGATCAGGAAATAGATGTTGTTACATTAGCTTTAACAAGAATATATACAAAGACTTTGAACACAGATAAGTGGAAAAACACTTTCCTAGCATCTATAGAGGTCAGGATTAGATTACCAGCAGTGTGCACACAAATTATATTAAATTAAGGTAAATAAGAGCAAAGTAGGTTTTTGAAAGTAATACTTTGACAAAATTGTTTTGATCATTTTGTTAATCTGCATGTGTGAATGTGAATACACACAGACACACACACAAACACACACACATATAAATTATATATGCCTATATGTAATTTATAGATTAGTATAAGCATCACTCTAATCTGAATACAGAGAAATTCCAATATTGCAACAGGTGTTCTTCATACTATCACCTTGACTTTGGATCCATGACCCTTTTGTGCCTGTAGTTGTGTTATTTCAAGAAGGTCATACAAGTGGAGTTGTGAAAATATAACCTTTGAGACATTCTTCAGTAAGTACAATATCCACAATATCCAATTAGGATGCATACACATGGGTTTATTCCTTTGTATTGCTATGTGTCTTATAGTGTTCGTATGTAGTAGAATCTTTCAGCTTTTCACCTACAAAAGGACATTAGAGCTTTTCTCTACTATTTTGTTTCTATAACTTACATTGCTACGAATTTTCAGGGAATTGTATGGTTTTTTTGAGGTAGTACTTTGCAATGTGATTATTGGATCACCTAAGTACATGATTACTTTTGAACAAAATTCTGGAATAATTTTTAAAAGTATACCATGTGTAGTTTACATTTCTAATGCATCGGAAGTACATTTTCTTCACATCATTGGCAGCATTTGATATTATCACTAGTTCTATCTTGGTTTTCTAAAGAGTGGGTGGGAATATTTCATTGCAACTTTAATTTGAACTTATCTATTGGGTTATGGTTTATGACATTTTCATGTGATTATTATTGTTGTTTCTTCATAATACATAAAAACCAATCTGATGAGTTTTGAGAGTTCTTTATATGTTTTAGAAATGAGAGCTTGTTGGATATAGTTTTAAAATATTTTTCTCAGTATAAAGGTTCTCTATTAAGCCTCATATAACAAGGTCCTTTGCAGTGTGAAAGTCATTAAACTTGATGAAGTTCAGTTTATTAATATGTTTGAATGGAAGATATTTATAGTGTAATGTTTAAGCTCTAGGCCTTTTCCTAGCAGTAGCTCCTGAAAGTATTCTCCAATATTAAGAATACCATAGTTTTATATTATATATTGGACATTTAATTAATTTGAACTGTTGTAAATAGTGGAGTAGGTTGTGTACCATGTTCACTCCAGTTTGTTAAGAATATTTTTTTCATTGATTAAATTGATAGATTAGGAGTACTAATCACTCTTGCAGACTACCTGGTTCAATTGCCAACACTCACATGAGGGTTCACAATCATCTGTAACTCTATCTCAGGACATCTAATTCTATCTTCTGACCTCTGTGAGCACAGCACATGGTACATTGATATATACACATGGAGGCAAATCTCTCATATACATACAGCAATAAAGTAAGTTAAAATATTTTTCCATTAAATTGCCTTTGTAACTTTGTTAAAAACCATCCAAGTATATTTGTGTTGCTCTGTTTCTGCCTTCTGCTGTATTAATCTATGTATTGATCAAACACTTTCCAATAATACACTGTCATGATTAGCATAGCTACAGAGTCATGAACTTTTATTTTTGTCTTTTAATCCTTCTTTGTAAGAACTGTTTTAACCATTCTAGCTTATTTACCTTTCCATATAAATTTTAGAATATGCTTATCTACATTAACCAGAAGCTTTCTAGGAACTAAATAAATTATGTTAAACATGTAGATCAGTATGTAGAGACCCAGCATCCTTAAAACGGTGAGTCTTTTCATCCACAAACAGAGTGTGTCCTTCCATTCATTTAGGCCCTTGTTGCATTTTGGACTTTTTAATATCCTGTTCTTATATGTTTTATTCTTTTTTATCCTCTTTTATTAAAAAATTTATTCTTTAATTTTTTATAGTCCAGATTTTATCCACCTGCTGGTCCACCCTCTGACTGTTCCATATCCCACACCTCCCCACCCCCCGTGTGTCCATGAGAATGTCCCTACCCCATCAACACCTCACCAGACCTTCCCACTCCCTTGGGGCCTCAAGTCTCTTGAGGGTTAGGTGCATCTTCTCTGACTGAGTCCAGACCCAGCAGTCCTTTGCTGTATATGTGTTGGGGGCCTCATATCAGCTGGTGTATGCTGCCTGGTTGGGGGCTCAGAATCTGAGAGATCCAGAATGGGGGGGTCCAAGTTAGTTGAGACTGCTGCTCTTCCTATGGTGTTGCCTTCCTCTTCAGCTTCTTCCAGCTTTTTCTTAGTTCAACTACAGGGGTCATCAGCTTCTGTCCATTGGTTATGATTTTTTCTTTTATCAAGTTAAAAATCCTATTTTGAAATATTTTAATTAATTCCATGAGGATTGCATACAATATATTTTGATCATACTCACCCCAACACTCTTCAGGTATACTCTTACCTTCACATCCACCAACTTTGTGTGTCTTCTTTTCCTTTTTAGAACCCATCAGTTTAATTTGTGTTATACAAATACTCTTGGTTATGAGGTCTTCTCTGAAGAGTGGTCTGTGCTTTAATTTTGATTTTCATATTTCTGCTGTTAGTATGTAATCATACATTGAACTTTGTGCAATGAGCCTATACCCTTTGAGCTTGTGAAACTGATTAATTTTACTTTTTGTGTGAAATTTTTCTGATTGAGCTTTCTATATAGAATAATTTGAAAATAGGGACAGTTTCATTTCTTTAAAGTCCTAAGTCAACCATTTCCTCTTATTTTGCTTGGGGTGCTTATTTCACAAGATCTTTTGTGCTATATGGAAGAAGAATTGTGACAATAGAAATCTGTTTTATTTCTAATACTAGGGACATAATATTGTTTCATCTTTGGGTATAATATTATATAATGAGTTACTTTGGGTATTGTTATACTTTGAGTCTGTAATATCTCCTATGGGCTCATTTTTCTGCAGCTGTTTGGGGGAGCTTGCATAACCTTAGTAGGTGACATTTAATTGCTGAAAGTAAGCCACCAGGTACTGGTTTTGAGTTAGAGACTAGCCCTAATTACAGTTCAAATCCTCTGATTACTACCTGCAAACACAGTAAAATCAGGTACTCTGTGTCCTGCTGCTATAGCTATAAATTGCTCTTGCCAGCACGCCTTCTCTGTCACCACAGACTGTACCTTCTAAACAGAAGCCAAAACAAAATTATCCTCCCTTAACTTGATTACATAAAAATTGTAATGGATATAACTTCTACTCCATTCTCCAAAACTGCCACCAAATTATAAATGATACTAGATTTAGTTTCTACCACTCAACCTATTATATTTCATAATTTACTCTTCCCTATGGGTTGAAATACTCTAAGAATGGAACTACAGATCTGAAAATCTGGAGAGCAATTTTCTGTTGCTAAAAGCATCCTATACTTCAGAAACAGGGCCCAGAGAATCCTGAGATAAGACTTATCTTGAAAACATTTTTTTCTGCTACCTAATTTTCATGATACCAGAAGGCACCATGCAAGCTTCTAAAATACAAATGCAGGCAACAGTCCTACCCAGCTATGATGTCTATGAACCACATTACTGACCATTATGGAACAATAACTCTAAGAGTGCAGTAGTGACACACATATACATAATTTGGTGGTAATCAATAGACTTAAGACTGACTCAACAAGAAGGAGACCATGCTTGGTACTAGAAAACAAATTAACTACTCAGTACAAATCAAGTCATAGTTATTGGAGAACAATCTACAACCACTAATTCAACGAACCAGCATATTTCCTAACAACAATCTAAAACATTTGTTCTTATACTCACATTCATGTACTACATGTGTAGTCTTTACCTCTCCCCAAGGAAAAAAACAATTGCAACAGGAAGAGATCATTACAGAAAATCACAAACAATTAAAAACCAGAGTTGTGGAGCTCAGCTCCAATGCCTAAAAATACAAAACACTTTCATATCTAAGGTTTAGTGAACATTGCAGAAGATATGGTGGAAAGATTATAAGAGCCAAAGGAGTTTGCTGTAATATTGTGTCTTTTAGTGTATCAGAAGCTACAGCCACAAAGTCTCATCAACATGACTAAATGTGAGCTGAACAAGGTGGAAACCAATGGAAATGCTAAACTGGATAAATAAAAGCCCATGAGTTCTCAACCTTATACAAAGTACTATATAGGCAACTGAGGAAAGTCGGGAATGGAAAAAGTGGTCCTTTCCTGGAAAGAGCACACTATTTGTTTGTGTAGCACTAGATGGTCAGCTATGAAAGCATACATACAGGCAGCATTACAAGGCAGCATTACATGGATGGAACAGGTTAGATTGAGGAGTATGTATACACACACACACACACACACACACACACACACACACACATATATATACTTACAAATATATATATATAAATACATATATATATATACTTACAAATATATATATATATTTGTACAAATATATATACAAATATATATGTATATATATATGTATATTTGTAAGTAATAACAGTTAATGAAAAACACAGGTCATGAATCAGATGGAGAGTGGGTAGGGATAAATGGGAGGGTTTGGAAGGAAGAAAGAGAGGAGAAATATTATAATTAAATTATAATCTGAAAAATAAACAAAGTAAAGTAGAAGTAAAGGGATTTGAAATAAACCTACTAATGAAGCATGATTACTTAGAGATAAAATTATTTTGGTGTTCTCTGGCTTACTTTGTGTCTTAACTGATGGGAACAGTATCACATCTATCACATAAAATTGGTTAAATTCTCCAAACAGCTACAGACACAGTCTGGGCCATTTGTCTTGGCACTATAATTTCAATATAAAAGCATTTACCTTCTTTCTACTTCTTCACACAGACTTACAGATAACTTGGAATACATGGTGTGGTAAAAATGCTGTTTTCTAAGAGTTTTTCATTTTAATTTTTAAGATTCTGTTTATTTTATATGTATCTAATTTTTAAGATTCTGTTTATTTTATATGTATCAAACACTGATGTGTGGAGCTTTGTTTTCATTTTGTATGAGTCTAACAATACCTTCTCAAATTATAATGAAATGCTGTAGGACCGAATAGAATCATAGATCCTTAAGATGTTGAAATCTGACATGGAACAATCTGACTAGGTGAATTTTCAGATTCAAAGTAGTTAAGTATTTTGCACAAGATTAAATGTGGAATCAACATCAGAATCTCAGTCATATATTAGATTTCCCATCTGTAATAACAGTACCAAGTTTGTAATTCACTTTTTGCCTTAAATATAGACTGTGAATGAATAGCTAAATCCGAGTGTCCTTTCTTTTACAAATGTTTTGGTTTGGATTTGTCTAATTTTAGAGAATTTGAGACTCATTAGGATGATGGACTCCATAAGGCTCAAGTTTTAAGGATCTCGAGTGCAGTTTCTCATTCTATTTCTAAATACCTCTGGTGTCAAGATTTTTTTCCCTCTGATACTCATTCCCCCTAGTAAGAAAATCCATCCCTTATACAGACACCAAACCCAGACACTATTGTAGATACCAAGAAGTGCATGCTGACAGGAGCCTGATATAGCTGTCTCCTGAGAGGCTCTTCCAGATTCTGGCAAATACAGAGGTGGATGCTCGCAGCCAACCGTTGGACTAAGCACAAGGTCCCCAATGGGGTCCACAATGGAGGAGTTAGAGAAAGGATTGAAGGGGTTCGCAACCCCATAGGAAGAACAACAATATCAACCAACCAGACCCCCTCCAGAGTCCCAGGGACTATTCCACCAACCAAAGAGTACAGATGGAGGGACCCATGGCTCCAGCTGCTTAAGTAGTAGAGGATGTCATTGTCTGGCATCAACAGGAGGAGAGGCCCTTGGTCCTGTGAAGGCTTGATTCCACAGTGTAGGGAAATGCCAGAGCAGTGAGGTGGGAGTTGGTGGGTGGGAGGGGGAGCATCCTCATAGAACAGGGAGAGAGGGGACAGGATAGGGGGTTCAGGAAGGGAAACTGGGAGAGGGGTTAACATTTGAAATGTAAATTTATAAAATACCTAAAAAAGAAAAAAGAAAACACATATTCTTAACTACTGCTTAATTAACTTCTAGTGGACATGGGTCCCTTTGGCTTCCATTGTTATATAATTATTAACTAAAATACCCTTTAAATTAGGAATAATTATGAGCCCAATACTATGCAAATCAAAGTAGAATGAGTTTGGTTGCTAACATAGATTGGAAAATTTTCAACCTCATTCTAAATTTCACTAGCAGATTGAAATCAGAATTATGAAGGCTGTTGAAAATACACAACTTCTGTAAGGATGATTGTGCTTCAAATGTTCAGTTTTGAAATTATTCTTAGTTATAATTTCTCCTAGTGTCAAGCATGGCATTTTGCACCGAAAGATGTACCCACTCAATGACAGTTGCTGAAGAAGTAGTTCAAATCACTTTTGGTGATTTGGTGAATCTATTTTTTTAATGACCAAAAGGTACACTAGAATTAAATGAATGCAATTTGCTACAATCTAGCAACTTCACCACTGGATATTTTTTAAAATTTTGAGAATTTATGTGTAGGATATCATAGATTAGTAAGTACTCTGGTTTTCTCTTATTTTGTAGTATAATGGATAGAACCTAGGACTTCATACATGTTAAACCTAAGTTTTCCCATTAAGCTATATTTCATGAGTGGGTCCTTGCCAAAGTTACTTTATCTTGCTATGTCCTAGATTCTAAATATTCAGAATGAAAGTAATATTTTTACCTTACTGGACTGTTAGAAGGATGACATAGCACTTATAAACTATTTATGAATGGCTGACATAGTGTGTATTCATGCTTGGAAAATGTAAAAGAAATTACCTAAAATAAAATCATGTCATTTTCTAAACAGATGCTAAGTTCCAAGTATTAAGTATATTGAGAGTTAGGGTGATATTTACAAGACTCTCTCAAGTTCTAGAGTCCTTGGTGTTTCAGTTAATTTTTTTTTTTTTAATGACAACCCTAGGCCAAGAGAAATAGCCAACAGTTCTATATTTAAATTCTTAGATCTAGTCAAATTATTTGTTGTGGTTCAGAGTGTATTATTTTGTTTCCTTTGGAAAGGCAAATTTCTTCATGATAGCCCTTATGGCTTTACTGGAACATGTTGAAATACTGAAACATGTGGGACCATGAAAGGTAGCATGGTCCCAGGTTCAAGCCCTGGAGAGCCTGAAGGGACAGTAGGAACTTTGCCTGTTCTCGGGTACCAGGCCCTTGTCATTAGCTGTGGCATGCCGTAGATTTGTTCCTATCAGTCATGTAAGGGCAACACTCCAAGTCCCTCCACTTGTAGAGGATATGACCTGTGGTCATATAGGCTCAAGACAGATCTCCATTTTAATAGCAGACCTAAGGCCTGGAAGGCTTAGCCAAATAAGCTTTCCTTCCCAGACATCCCTCCCTGCAAAAGGTATTGAACCTCAGGCCCACCCTGAGAGTGGGGTAAGGTTTTACTCATCCATTTTCTGCCATGACAATAAATGCCTTAAAACCATGAACTTTTCATCGGGAGCCACTTAGATGGCCTTTGCCTACAGAGCCGCTGTTTAATTTCCCATAGAAGGCTTTTCTGTGCTCCCAGCTGCCACTAAGCCAAGTTCAAGCCCACTGCCATCAAGCCAAGGACTCTCCCCAAGGTACCAGTCAGAGCTCCTCTTTTCCTCTCACCCCCCTGGCCCCAGGCTAGATCCAGCCTGCAGTCCACCACTCCATTCTCAGCTCTTCTGTGGCTTCCAGTGGTGCCTGGATGTCCAAGAGCCTGAGAATCAGATGGCCTCAGCCCAGGAACCCTGGAGCCAGCTCCAGCTGTCCTTTGCCTCAGACTGTGCTTCGCCACCTCTGGAGCAGTGTCCTGGGGCTTCCCTACAGCCAAACACCCTCCTGGTTGATTGTGTGAGGTAAACACAGTCAACTCCTGTGTCCTGCCTCCATGTGTCCTGTAGCAGAGTGGATGCAGGTCTACAGAGACATACAGATTTGGAACCATCGTTGTTGTGTTTTATATAAAGAGAGGGGGGGGGATATGTTTGGTGGATGTGCAGTCAGGTGTAGGGGAATGGGGTGCCTCTGCAGACACATGCTGAAGTATCCCTTCCCCCAGAGGGTCCAGCCACATTATGATATAGTATAGTATAGTATAGTATAGTATAGTATAGTATAGTATAGTATAGTATAGAGTTTATTCATGGCATGAGGAGGGGATTTGAGAGGGTAGTAGAGACAGAGAAAGGCAGAGAGAGAGAAAGAGTATAGGAGTAAAGAGGCCGGCCATGAGCACAAAGGGACGGGTAATGGAGAGAGAGGGTGTAGAGGGCAAGAGGACAGAGCAAGAAGAAGAAAGCAAGAGAGAGAGGAGGAGGCAAGCAGCCCCTTTTATACCTGGCTGTTGCTAGGTAACTGTGGGGTGGAGCCTAGACAAAATGCCAAGAATGCTAATGATGGGAATGAAAACAACAAAATATGTTCCCTTTTCTAAAAGAGTTTTAAAATTCAGCACTCTAGATATATGCAAACCACTGAGATATTACTTGTGCTTCACTAGAAGTGTTGCCAAACTCTATGGGAACATATAAAGGGAATAAGGGTAAGGGAGTTGTCATAAAACAACCACTATTTGAGTATTGATTTAGTTTTGAGTATCAAATGACCGAGTGAAGAACAAGAGGAAAGTAGAGAGGGAATAAAGCCAAACCTAGTCCGTGTCATTCAGGGAAATTCAAAGAATTTCAATGTTGTTAGTAATGATTATAAAAATTAAAATAGGCTAGATTGGCAATACAGATAATACAGATGAGTGGCAGTTATGGACACATAAATATGGATTACTCTACAAGAACAATTCTGCTGTGAGAACTGTGCTCCAGTAGTCTTTCAGTGAGGCCTACTTCTCTTGAAGCTACACTATTTCCAAGATATACTAGCCAATGATCATGTGAAACAGTCATCTGGAGCTGGGATGCTCCAGCCTATCATGAGATACAGCTAATATGCACCCTTTGTTCTGCACACTCTATTGGAATTACTGAGGCATTTTCAGAGCCATACAACCAAATGGGATCTTTGTCTCTGTTTCTCTGTTTCTGTTTCTCTGTTTCTCTCTGTCTCTCTCTGTCTCTCTCTGTCTCTCTCTGTCTCTCTGTCTCTGTCTCTCTGTTTCTGTCCCTCTCTCTCTCTTTCTCTCTCTCTGCCTCTCTATCTCTATTCTTCTTTCCTTCTCTTTCACTCACATTTCCTTCTTTCCTCCTTATACATGGGTTGAACCTGTATCCAGACAGATACAAAAGCCAATTACAACCTTTTATCCTTTCTTTCTATTATTTGCAAGAATATCTTCTATTTATCATTTCACCATGGCATTTGCTTTCTAGAGGACCATAGCTTATATAATTAATTATTAAACTGATGGGATTTTTTGTTTACTTGTCTTGTTTTAATATAGTTTTAGTTAAAATAAACCAAACAATAGTATCCAAGAGTCTCAGTTGAGATATTGGCAAGAAGAACTCTATTCTCATATGATATGTTCTGACCTAGATACCAAGAGCCATAGCAACCATAGATCTGTGAAATGAGAAATCGCTTTGACAGACTGTCTCAGCACATAGGCAGTTGCTTTGGTAGAAGTTGCCCAAAACTTCCCCTATCAAGAGTATCTAAATTGCCAGTCATGATGATCCATGCTCTTATTCCCAAAATGCAGGAGGTTAAGGCAGGTATATCTCTAAGCTTGAGGCCACAGCCAGGACTACATAGAGAAACCTTGTCTCAAAACAACAACAGCAGCAGCAACAACAATACCAAAAAAGTATCTAAATTACTTTGTCTCAGAAATCTGGACTGCCCTATAATATAATCATCTGACACAGTAAGATAAATCTGGGATAAAAAAGTAGGTAAAAATAGGTTAAAAAATACATTGGCAGCAGACAGTGTGATATAAAGCAGAAGATGAGTCAGAGTCAAAACAAAAATATTCTCTCAGTGAGGCTTATGAGTACAAAACTTCCTATGTAGGAAATAAGGAACCTTGGAAGATATAGAATTAAAGTATAAATTATGTTTTTATCATACATGGATATTAACCTAATGATAATTAGGGAACAAAATGGATAGTCAGGTAATGAATATCTTGGAGAAAAGCCAGATTAGAGCAGGTAAAAACCAGTATGATTTTATATCTCTTGGTTTCAAGGCCCTTGCAAAATGACATCCATGCTCAATAGGCAAAGCTGTTTGTTTCATTCTTGAGAATGATAGAGGATCTCTGCCTCACAGTATTGGCCAGGTGCCTGATGAATGTGACTGTACTATTCTCTTCTTGCTTGCCTGTCACAGTGGAGTGTTGTGATTGATGTACAGATACAAAAAAATCACTGCTAGTAGTAGATGTCGACTTTCTTTCAAGGCAAAGGTCATAGACATTTATGAAGCAGGTTACATAAAGCAGGAAATAACCCAGTATGCCCTCAGCTAGAGGTCAAACATTGCAGGACTCCACTAGCTTGAAAACTGGCTCTGTTCTAGCTAGCTTAAGCCATGCAATTCATATTCATACTGGCTTCCAGTGAACCCTTTGAACTGCTGGGAAAGTCTATTCAGTTCCCAAATAAATTCATTCTCACAATATCTTAAATGATTATTCTCGTTCCTTTCTTGTTGTCAGCACACTAATAGCTCCTACCTTCTTTTTCATTCTCAGTGAATCTCCTTGTTTCTTAACTGATGACAAAATAGAAGCATTCAAAACAGAATTTCTTTTCTTTTTCAGATTTTTAATTTAATTACATTTTCACCTTCCTTTTTGTCCCTCCAAATCCTCACATATGCCCCTACCTGCTCTCCTTCAAATTCTCAGATTCATGGCTTCTTTTTTCACAAATTGTTAAATAAATATATATACATATATATATATATACATACATATATATGTATATATATTTATATATGTATATATTTCCCATCAGTTTAGGATTATGCTTTGGTCAAATTGACCCCAGGACCATCTTCTAGATCTCAGCTTTACTTCTGATAGCAATTCATTCCTTTATTTTGTTAAAAACCCTAAAGTTATAAAAATAACTCAAATAGGGGTTTTCTAGGCTTAATATGTTCATAAGACTCCCATTGTAGAAATTAGACTTCAAGGTAAAAATTTCCTATAGTTTAAAACATCTCTGAAAGATTCTTGTGTCAATCAAAGATATGGTGTATCTGATTTTTATACTACAATCTTTATATTAATTAATATGCATGTAGAAGTTTGTGAGCCATTGGATTATATTAAATAGCATGATAGTCAGCATGCAGATGTGACATCCAAAACAGTTTTTCTTTAAAGTAAGTATGACATTACTCATGGCAAATAAGAGAGGAGAGGGTTCCGACATGTACTTACTTTGTGCAACCTTAATTTCACTGTTGTGACAGTAGACTTGGTTATTATGGGGATTTTGGGGGGCATTTTTTATAATTCAATTTTATTTTATTTTATTTTATTTTTTTTAAAGATTTATTTATTTATTATATGTAAGTACACTGTAGCTGTCTTCAGACACACCAGATGAGGGCGTCAGATCTCATTATGGGTGGTTGTGAGTCACCATGTGGTTGCTGGGATTTGAACTCATGATCTTCCGAAGAGCAGTCGGTGCTCTTCCCTGCTGAGCCATCTCACCAGCCCTCAATTTTATTTTTTATTGGATATTTTATTTATTTATATTTGAAATGTAATTCCCTTTCCCAGTTTCCTCTCCACAAACCCCCTATTCCATTCCCCCTCCGACTTCTATGAGGGTGCTCCCCCACCCACTTACCCACTTCTGCCTAAACTTCCTAGCATTATGGGGACTTAACAAGATACATTTGAATAAGTAATTTTGAATACTTGTGAATAAGTAATTTCACAAGTCCTGACACAAAATCACTGCTCAGAAATGTTAGCTAGATTAGAATTTATGTTTACTCTGACCATAACAGCTAAGAAATATAGAAAAGAATCTAAAATCCCTGCTAATTCAGCTTTTCCACCTTTTCCCCTTTTTGGTTTTTGTATTTTGGTTTTTTTGGATATAAGCTATATGGAGTCACCTTTTGGGTAGATGGAGTTGGAGGAAAAGGATATCAGGGCAATTATTATGCTTGTCATGAAGAAAATGGCCAGAGACTATTATGATGGATGAAGCATGCGTCCCTCAATGAGACAAAGCAGTAGAAACTGAAGCAGTTGATCTGTTTCTCTTTGACTCTGCTCCACTTTGATCCTTGAGGGACTGCCTTATCTGGCATGAATAAGTGGGAGGGGAAGTGTTTGATCCTGTGAAGACTCACTGAAGAGGGATGCCCCAGTGAAAAGGGATGCTAAAAGTATGAGGGGAGAGTGGGTAGGTGGATAGTAGTGGCACATCCTCTTAGAGGCAAAGGGTAGGGGAAGAGGGTGGGAGATTTGCTGAGGGGAGACAGCACTTGAAATGTAAATAAATAAAATACTTTTTTAAAGCAGAAAAGAGATCGAAAACTCAGCTTGGTTTTGTCTGCTTGTTGTTTTGAGAGGGCATGGGGAGAAGGAGGAGGGGGAGGAAAAGGAGGAGGGGGAGAAGGAGGAGGAGGAAGAAAAAGATGAAGAAGAAGAAGAAGAAGAAGAAGAAGAAGAAGAAGAAGAAGAAGAAGAAGAAGAAGAAGAAGAAGAAGAAGAAGAAGAAGAAGAAGAAGAAGAAGAAGAAGAAGAAGAAGAAGAAGAAGAGGGACAGGGTTCTAGGAGAAACATGATTAAAACATTGCATGAAATTATTTTCAATAAATAGTTTTTTTTCCAAAAACAAAAATTTATGTGGTCTTATTTTTCTTTCTAAGAGGATATTTCTTCGCTTGTCATTCTTCAACATTCTTGTGACATTTTATGATTGGTCAGATCTAATTCAATCTAGTCCATGGAATTCATTTACCACCATCTGTTCCTTAGGTGTTATTGTTCCTCTCTGATTTTCTTCATTCCTCAAACTGTCTAAAGGCACAGATGTTAGACTGAAAGATCACAAGTGGAAAAACAGATTTTCCAATATCAATAGCACAAGCAATTTGATATTTTGAACACTTTTTTATGCCCCAAGCTTGGGACATTGAAGATGTTTTCTTGTTCTGACTTGACAAAGCATTGTGGGCAAGAATCTCAAAATATGTTTCACAGAGTAGCAGCAGCAGCAACAGTATGCAGGAGCAGCAGCAACAGCAACAGCAGCTGCAGCAACAACTTATTTGAGGGACTATTAGGTTAGAAATGCAAAGGTCATCTGGCGCTAGGCCATGACCACTAAAGTTTAGTAATTCTTGCCCTTTGTTGGCACAGGCAATACTATCTCTGTCACTATATATATATGAGGGAAGTAGACACAGTTTCACTGCCAAGAGATTGGCTATGCCATAGAGTTAGTAGACTATAAATTCAGGTATAAATTCTGGTTGCAAGTCTATACAGGCTGGTTCAAGAGACACCAACTTCAGCAGCATTATTAAACTATTTAATGTCCATTTCTAATTTACCATATCCTACAAAAGTAGAAATAGATAGCAATATTTCGCTTTGACAACAAACAATAGAATCAATATGCATCGATTTAGGTCATGTCATGAAAATAGACTTTTAAGTAGAAGAAATTAGTCTACAAAGAATATCCAAGGGGAGTGTCCTTGATATTAATACCATAGGTGGATGTTTGAGAGAAGTTACCCAAAGCAAGTATCCCCAGAAGTTGGTGTTCTGACCATGTCAGTGTAACTACATGGAATTATAAATTTCTGGGAGTAGGTCTTAGCAGAAAGCCACCAACTGCAAATACTCAGAGTAGATAGGAAGGATGAGCATCTCAATCCCAAAGGAGAGAGACTGGGAAATTCCAGGGGGCATAGAACCTCTCACAGTCTTATTCTTATCTTCTGACTAACTTGTTTGTACATGTTGCTCATAGGGACTTAATGTGATTAAGGAACTTTGGTACGTTGGCCACAACCAGGCTATTTGCAACACTGTCATAAGAAGTTTATCAAAGTGGGCACAGGTGAGAGCTGATGCCACAAAAGAGATCTTGAAGACAATGAAAACAAGGGGGGAAATTAAGCAGTCAAACGAAAAAAAGCAAATACTGAATGAGAGAGAAACAGACAGCACATGGGATCACAGAGTTTCTGAAAGTAAGTGTCTCAATGTCAAATGCTTCTCTGTAGTATCCAACCTTGCTAATATTATCACATGGGAAATCATCTGGGGCCATTGCAGTGGGAGTCCCATGCCAAAAAGCTGGTGTCAGTTGAAAAACTCATTGAAAACAATTGAACAACAACAACAACAACAAAAAAAAACAAACCAATAATTGTCTCCCAGGCTAAGGGAGCAGCTACTATTCACAGAGAGTCCTTATGTGAAAATGACCTAATATTTTCACTAGAAACCTCCTATCACTTCCAGTTTCCATCTAGGCCCAGAACTGACATTGTGCCATAGCCCTACACACCCAAATACTACAGGGAGAGAGCTGGTCACCCAGAAGTGGGGACACGTCTGTGAGCACAGGTAAGAACACCACTTCTGCTCCAAGGGACCTGCCTAGAGCACTCAGGACACAGGAACCAAGGAGCAGCATGTGACAAGAGTCTTCTGGTTTTGGTCTCCACCCAGAACGGACCCTGTGCCATAGATCTCCATACCCAAATACTGCTGGCAGAGAGCTGGTCTCCCAGGAGTGCTGAAACACCTGTGAGCACAAGTAAGACCTCCACTTCTGCTTAAATTCCTGGCCCAACAGTGACCTTCCCAGAGCCAACAGGATGCTGGAACCAAGGAACAGCCAAGTACAGGATCCTTCCGGTTTCTGACTGCAACCCAGAGTTGACCCTGTGCCATAGCTCTCCATACCCAAATTCCTCCTGGAGAGAACTGGTCTCCCAGGAGTACTGACACACAGGGTTACAGGAGGGACAAAGAACAGTCAGAGACAGCACTACCAGCTAACACCAGAAATAACCAGAAAGAAAGAAGCAAGGGCAAGAACATAAGCAACAGGAACCAAGGCTACTTGGCATCATCAGAACCTAGTTCTCCCACCACAGTGAGCTCTGGATACACTAGAAAAGTATCTGATTTAAAAATCACATCTCATGATGATGATAGAGGACTTTAACAAGGACATAAATAACCCCCTTAAAGAAATACAGGAGAACACAGGTAAACAGCTAGAAGCCCTTAAAGAAGAAACACAAAAGTCCCCTAAAAATTACAGAAAAACATAACCAAACAGGTGAAGGAATTGAACAAAACCATCCAGGATCTATAAATGGAAATAGAATCAATAAAGAAATCACACATGGAAATAACCCTGGAGATAGAAAACCTAGGAAAGAGACCAGGAGTCAAAGATGCAAGCATCACCAATTGAATACAAGAGACAGAAGAGAGAATCTCAGGTGCAGAAGATACCATAGAAAACGTTGGCACAACAGTCAAAGAAAATGCAAAATGTAAAACCTTCTAATCCAAAACATCCAGGAAATCCAGGACACAATGAGAAGACCAAACGTAAGGATAATAAGTATAGAAGAGAATAAGACCTCCAACTTAATGGGCCAGTAAATATCTTCAACAAAATTATAGAAGAAAACTTCCCTAACCTAAAGGAGATGCCCATGAACATAAAAGATGCCTACAGAACTCCAAGTAGACTGGACCAGAATAGAAATTCCTCCCTTCACATTATAATCAAAACACCAAATACATTAAATAAAGAATATTAAAAGCAGTAAGGGGAAAAGGTCAAGTATCCTATAAAGGCAGACCTATCAGAAGTCTGTAAGAAGGTGTAAACCAGACTTCTCACCAGAGACTATGAAAACTAGAAGATCTTGAACAGATGTCATATAGACCATAAATTAACACAAATGCCATCCCAGGCTACTATACCGAGCAAAACTCTCAATTACCACAGATGGAGAAACCAAGATATTCCATGACATAGAGACCCTACAAGAACACAAGTGCCAGTACAGGCTACTATACCAAGCAAAACTCTCAATTACCATAGATGGAGAAACAAAGATATTCCACGACAAAACCAAATTTATACAATATCTTTCCAGAAATCCAGTCCTACAAAAGATAATATGTGGAAAACATCAAAATAAGGAGCAAAACTACACCCTAGAAGAAGCAAGAAAGTAATCTTTCAACAAACCCAAAAGAATTTAGCCACACAAACATAAAAATAACATCAAAAATAACAAGAACTATAATTCTTAAAGTATTATTTACTTTTATTGACAGTCTATCCTCTTTTATTCATACTATTCAAAATGCAGGATGTAAGAACTTCCCCATTCTTATGGTAGTATTTTTTCCAGGTAAAATAGTTGTAAGCCTTATTCTTGTAGCACCATTCATATTTCCAAAACCATCAGTCTCTGCATTTTTGATACTTTGCACAAATGAAGCTAATACAATACTCAATGTCAAAGTTACTGTTTCTATTAAAATTTTAGTAACTCACACCCTGGACATCATCCACCCTTATAGTGCTTATATCTGAATACAGCATGTATGTTATGGCTGAGTAGCTTGGTGTTCTTGTGTAAAAACCTAACAGTATAAAAACCTAATGAGTGCAAGGATTTTCCCTGACTCTTTTGCCTACTTGTGAGACCATTTTCTCTTACTGGGTTGTTTTTCTTAGCCTTCATATGATGGTCTTATTATAGCTTGTTGGGCTGTTTGATTGATGTTCCTGGGAGTCCAGCTTTTTTCAGAGGGAGGCAGTGGGGATGTTAATTTGGGGAAGAGCTGGGATAGTCAAGGTAGAGGGACTGTGGTCAGAATGTAATATGAGAGAAAAATAAAAAAAAAATCACTAATGCTACTGCATTAGCAAAAACTACATGTTGTTGTACATACTACTCAATATGTTCTTTATTATAATTATATGAAAAAAATAAAAAAATCTGAACTTAAATATATAAATCAATTCTAAATTTTAAGTTGTTTAAGTCAAATGTAGAGCCATTGCCATCACTGTGATAACTGGTAAACTTTCTGTCACAATATTGTTGTGTCCAAATATCATCATCATTGACAGCTATTACTATCATTGTTACATCATATTTCATAGTTCAGCCAGGAATTTCCATATGTGTCTTTTCATAAAACCAGTAATTTCCTATTTTTGCAGGTACGAAGGCCTGCTCCTACCAGAGAAAGAACATACTCTCTTTGAGTTCCTGTCCTTGGATTCTCAAAGAGGAAGTACCTATCATGGGATTCCAAGGTATAGGCTCCTCCCCAACAAATCTGTAAGGCCAGTAAAATGGTGGATTTTTCTTTTTACTGTAGCACCCTAGAGGCTCAGAGTCCTGAAAGGACCAGGAAACTTGGGGTATAGGATGGTATAAGCACATGTAAAGTTTGTATGTGCCAAAAGAAAAGAAACAGATTCTGAGGTCTACAGGCAGTTGTGTAGGTATCCGAGATGTCTGCCTCTTAGACAGGTATTAGAGGAAACCAGTTCTGACTCATATTCCCAAGGATTTGTATCAGTTAGGCCAGTGAGCTGAAATGAAGACTATTAATGTGTGTCTATAGTCCAGGCTAGGACTGCCTTTCAAGTTCACCAACACTGAAGAGGGAATAATCTAACTGTGGCCATGAATTTCAGAAGAAGTGTCCATATGTTGAATAAGGAATAATGAATAAATTAACCACAAATTAAATGGTCATTTTAATTACTACTTTTGTTTCAAATAAATGACTCATTTACTGTTTCTTTAGTTGCTTATAGGCATAATGATAATAAATCAGTGAATGATCATGTAATAAGCATTTCAAAAATAAATAATATTTTATATAAGTGAATAAAAAGAGCAAGAGTGAATACAGACTCAGCTCTTTTGCTTGAATCCTGATGCACTCTATCTGAAGGGTACTAGCTCAGTCTCCTACTCACAGCTACCAATTGCAGCTGCAATTGTACACAAGAAAAATCAACAAGTGGAGACACAATCAGACCCCGATGCAGGGCAAATCTAGCTATTTGCTCTCTTGTATATGTATTAGCTCTAACCTGGAGATACTGAGAATCCTGTATTCTTATTTCATTGGGTTTAAAGGTGCCAAAGCCCAGGGCAGGAATGAAGTGGCCATCATTTAGTTTGACACACTGCTATTTGGAGCTCATTGTCTCTCACTCCCCTGGCTAAGCACTTCCTGAGTCTTCTGTTGCCCTGAAGGGGAAGTGGGTAAACATCATATATCAACTTCCTGTCTAATGGTTAACAAGGGACACTCCCTTTCTGGAAGTTAGCCATGCCTACTCACTGGCTAATATTTAACTATCTTTGCTCCCCAGCTAATGATTAATCAGTGCTACTGTCTGGCTAATGGTTAATAGTACTGTTTTGTGCCTACTGTTAAAATACTACTATTCTCTGTCTAATGGATAATCAACAGAAGGGACGAGTCAGAAATTTAAAGCAGTAATCCACATATAATAAGAGAAACCACTCATTTTCTTATGAAGGATGAATTTCAAATCAAGTACTATATAATGATAAAAAATAAACCTCCTACCAAAAAGGTATAATTAGCCAGTATAAAAAAGATATTATGGCAATATTTATTTATTTATAGAGATCAGGACTTTATATCCTTTTGTTTTAGGATAAAAAGTTCTATAGATATCTGTTCAATCCATCTGTTTCATAACTTCTGTTAGTCTCACTGTGTCCTTGTTTAGTTTCTCTTTCCATGATCTATCCATTGCAGAGAGTGGGGTGTTGAAATCTCCCACTACTATTGTGTGCGATGTAATGTTTGCTTTGAGCTTTAGTAAAGTTTCTTTTATGAATGTAGATGCCCTTGCATTTGGAGCATAGAGATTCCGAATTGAGAGTTCATCTTGGTAGATCATACCTTTGATGAATATAAAGTGTCCCTCCTTATCTTTTTTG
>NC_045030.1:9688124-9689279 GCF_008632895.1 Mastomys coucha | reverse complement strand
TTAGATGTTCTTGGTGTCTCTGACTAGAGCTTGTCCTGTCCCTGCTGCCCTGCAACTCCCCTGTGACTTGTGGGGACTGTGCCTCCTGGTTCGAGATCAGGGCTTTAAACATGCTAAGCCTATACTTTACTCTGAGCTACAAACCTGACAAACAATTCTGCCTCACTGTTCAATAAAAACAAAAACAAAAACAAAAACAAAAACAAAATCAGTGCCTTTGGAATAAATTACTGATTTACAAAGGTGTGGGACTATCTGATTTTTATTTTCTTCCTCTTGTTCTTTCTTGTCAGTTAGAATTAGGGTTATAAAGCCAGGAGAAGAGTATGAAATATGATCTTGTCTTTTACACTTCAAAATCTTAAATGTGAATTTAGAGAGTGCTTTGGCTACCAATATATTTATATACATTTTTAAAAGATTAAAAATTGTTTGGAAGACATGATAAGCTAGTAAACTGAAAACAAATATTAATTACCATTTTCTAGTAAAAGCAACTAAACTGTCAGTGTAAAAGTTTATTGTACTAAAAATGGAAGCAGAAGGAAGGGAACAAGAGTAGAAATGTACAAGCCAGGAGTGGTAAGAGGGATCCCCAAGTGTGGCTTGCCACTATGTGTGATGGCCTAAATTCAGTCCTCTGAACATACAAGGTAGAAAAGAAGAGCAAACTCCCAGAAGTTGTTCTGACCTCCACATGCATTCTATGGTATGTGTGAACGCACATACAAATGAATGAATGAATAAATAAGCACAAAAATAGATGCAATAGAAATGCACAAATTGGCAAAAATAAATGTGAAAAGTGAAGCTGTCCACATAAACCAGAGAAAACTGATGCTCAAGACCATAGTGTGAAAGAACAGATACACATATTCTGTCAGTTACTTTTCTCCTTGCTGTGACAAAATGCCTGACAAAAGTAATGCAGGGAAGTGAGAGTTCATTTAGTCTCATAGGTTGAGGAGATAATCCACCATGGTGATGAAGGCATGGCAGCAGGAGTATAAGGTAGCTGATCACATTGTGTCTATAGTCAAATAGCAGAATCCACAATGGGTGGATTTCAGCTTACATTCTCCTTTGTATTCACTTTAGAAGCCTAACCCATGGAACAATGCTATACACATTTGGACTGGCTCTTCCTCTTCAATT
>NC_045030.1:9686347-9688113 GCF_008632895.1 Mastomys coucha | reverse complement strand
CACACACACACACACACACACACACACAAAAGCACACACAAGCTCACACATGCTCTCACACATACAATCTTACCAAAGCAGCCTCAAAAGATTCAGGAACAGAAATGAGATTTGCCTGGGATACGTTGTCTTAAATGAAGAGATATGGTTTATGTTCATAATAACAATGTACCATCTCAGTGAGAAATCACTCCACACACTCAGAAATTGATGGAGCTATTGCAGCCCCCTTGAGCTGCCCCTTTGGAGACATGTTCTTTCATATAGGGTGGGGGGTAGCATCAATCCTAAATCAATCCTAAATCAGGGTTGTCTCCTTCTGTTATGGAAATGGAGCCTAATTGGTGGTAAGTATAAGTGACCAAACATTGGCAGAAAGTTTTATCACACCTCAACTTTAATTAGGATACATAATTTTCCTTCTCACAGTTTCTGGCAAGTCTTTTTAGTATAATACTTACCTCCTGGTTGTTGTAGAGCCAGCTGTTCTTGAGCTAAATTCTACATGGTATAACATCATTTCCTAAGCAAGTTTAATAGCAAATCCTTTATAGCAACAATTTTACTACTTTGAGTTTTTCCTGCATCAACAATGAGTATATGAGCAGAACTTAAAATTAATCTCACATTCATCAAGGCTAGTGAGATGACTCAGTATTTAGCAGTACTTGCTTTGCCAGCCTGACAATCTAAACTTAATCCCCACATTCCACAGTAGAGGGAGAGAGCTTACTTTTGAAAATTTTTCTGTGACTTCCATACATGTGCCATGACATGTGCACACTTGCACTCATAAATACATAACATTCATACATTTGTAACAACAATAATAATAAATAAATAAAAACTAGCAAAATCCTTACCATGGTCTGTGGCAAAGCCTAGGAATTTTACCCTTCTTTCATGTGGATGTGGTTTGAATGTATCTCCCAAGGTTCACATTGAAATTTAGTCTTCATTTTTGAAGTATTAGATGGGTAGAAACTTAATCTGGCAGGGATGTCTAGATATGTTGCCTTTGCAGGGGGGTGATTGAGATGAGATACATTTGTTGTAGTGTAGTCCCTATTAGTAAATTCTAATTTTCTTATAAGAAGACAGAAAAATATAAAAAATACCCACTTCTGCCCTTTCTCTTTACATGTAAAGTTTTGTATCTTCTGAGGAGTCTGTCATCCAAAGGGTGATTACTATATATTTGTATGATGTTGTACCTCTAAGACCATAACCCCAATCAGCCTCTTTTATTAAATTTGGTCAATAATATGATGGTTTTGACAATAGGAAACAAACTAATGTATATCTGCAGTAAACTTAAACTTGAGAGACCATGATGTAAAACATTTTGTTAACAAAAGATAACATCAAAACCATCACACCCTCCACCCTCATTTTCCCTTCAAACTTGAAACAGCTTGCACAGAAAAGCCAAGGAAAATTTTGAGAGAATCATTAAATCCATGGGGAAAAAATTAGTCTTATAAGAAACTAAATTTAAACACAGCAACTGCACAGCTCACACAGTTATGTAAAATTTGTAATATTAAAGAAAGCTGATCTTTCCAAAAAAGTAACATGGAAAAGTAGCAAATAAAAAGTGTGAGTTTTAAAGTTGACCTGGGACAGGAGTGCAGAGGGAGGAGAATTCCCCTCTCAAAGTAGAATCCCTTTCCCAAAAAAACCGAAGGATGGCAAGCAGCTTTCTACAGGAGAGCTCTCTCCCACACACCCAACCCCCAAAAGCAGGACTTGGATTTTCTTTTTTT
>NC_045030.1:9675301-9675904 GCF_008632895.1 Mastomys coucha | reverse complement strand
TACATGTTGCAGTATCTTTTGGGTATATGCCCAGGAGTGGTATAGCTGGGTCCTCCGGTAGAACTACAACCACTCTGGAAATCAGTTTGGCGGTTCCTCCGGAAATAGGACTTGGATTTTCAAATCCTGCCTACCTCTCTAACAAAAGAAGAACCTACTGAAGACCACTTTGGACCTTTCTTGTCTTGGTACCAGAGAAAAGAAGATGAACAAACTTTGCTAACTAGCTTCTACCTGCAGATTGTTGGTTTTGCCCCTAGGTGATGTCTCTTTATAAAGGCTCAAGATCTTCTACTTTTGTTTTGCCATTTTTTTTCAAGAATTTACAATTCTTTGTTGAAAGTACTGGAATTCAAAGGTAGCTGCTCAGAACTCTTCAAACGTTTAATGTTTTGCTTGGATATATGCTAATGAGCTTGTGATCCCCTTTTCTTTTGTTAACCTGACTTTGATATCATGAGTCTATTTCAAACAAAAGACTAAACCACCAACCAAAGAAGGAGGGAGCCATGGCTCCAGCTACATATGGAGCAGAGGATGGCCACATGAGGGGGAAGAGTAGCTCTTGGGCCTGACTGTGATCAATGCCCCAGTGTAGAGGAA
>NC_045030.1:9659929-9675291 GCF_008632895.1 Mastomys coucha | reverse complement strand
AATTTTTAAAAAAGGTCATTCTCCTATACGTGGAAAGGAGTGTCTGAGAGTAGAGTCTTCATCTTCCATAGTAGAAAGCCAGTAGGTATTATTGAAAAGAAAACTAACAAGGAAATAACACTTGGAATGTGGTAAGTGTGGATGGAAAACTGCAGTGTAGCTATTTCAGAAGGCTAAAAGATCAACTGTTTAAAACTCTGGACATGTCAAATTGCTTAGGAATGCTTAAGATAATGTTCTGTACACCCAAATAATTTTAAATTGCCATCTTTGGCCTTTTCCATGGGTTTATAAAATTGGATGGCTACTTCTATAGTTTTTCTTTGTAATTAATGAAATAATCTTTACATGTGCCAAGGATACCATAAATTACTTACCCGCAGAAGTGTGTTGTGTCGGCCATAACAGTCTTTATGAAAATGAGGGCAGAAAAGTAGGGTTTTAAATTACAGAGACTTTGGGTGATTATGGTTAGGAAAATAAGCCCACTTAGGAGATGGTAGTTAGGCAGTCCATTTTTTCATCCATAATTGAGTATAGTCTGTCAGTATTGTCAGTATATGGCACACAACTGTGTTTGGTTAACTTCACAGATATAATGGCACAATTTCTCTTTGTTCCTAACAAATGACTCAGGTAAAACAGGTTGATACAGTAATGCACATAAAGCTGTGAATTTGTGCTTGCCTATTGTATAGTCAATCATACTGCACACAGTTTGATTCACATTTTACCTGAATTTCAATGTTATTTAATGTTGATATTAAACTGTTAGTATCTTTGATCTAAAACAAAAACTTTAAAATATTTTATTAATTATTTGAGAATATAATACATTGCATTTTTATCATATTTGCCCCTTTCTCAAATTAGCCCAGATTTCCATCCAGTTCTGTACAGACCCAACTTTATGCTTGTTCTTTTGTTTTGTTTTGTTTTGCTTTGTTTTGCTTTATTTTACCCATGACCCATAGAGTCCAATTTTTGTTGCTTAAATAGTCTTCAGTGTAAGTTTGTTCTGTGATGAAGTTACCAGGGTCCAATCTTTTCCCCACTAGTTACCAAATGCCACTAGCTCCTTGGCTAAAGGTGGGGCTTCATGTCCACTTCCCCAATTATTGCTGAGATTTTGTTTGGTTTTAGCCTGTGCATGGCTCATGCACACTGTCATAATCATCATGAATTTTTATGTGCAATAGGACACTATTGAGGCTGAAATATACTTTTCTTGAAATATACTTTTCTACCTCTAGTACTTACTCTCTCTTGTTTTTCTTTTCACAAAGATTCCTAAATCTTAGGGAGATGGCTATAATAAAGACATGGAATCTAGGGGACTTAACAGCATCTTACTACTTTTGCCCCCTTCTCAGCCTCTTTTTCTAGACCTTCATTGCCTACACCAGGGAGGAGCTATAGGATGACTGCTTAAGTTTTTGAGCTTCTATTTCCCTTCATCCCACACATTGCTTTATGTTAGCATGAAGCTCTGCTACAAAAGTCCAATCTCAAGAAAGCTATCACCCAATGCTTTTCCTTTGCCAGATGAGTATATTCAAAAGTCAAAAGTCTATTTTCATGGAAATCTCCATACTTCATTGTATACTCTCCTAATTTTAATGACCCATATTTCATAGTTTGAATATGGTTAACTTAAAGTATCAAAGATTATATAAATCTTCAAAATGTATATCATGTCATATCAGTATTCAGCATAAGCTATACTTTGAGAGAATCTATGTAAATTATTTAAATTGAATTTTGCATCTTCAAAATACTACTTCCTTTTCATTAGTAGTAATATATTATGCAGAAGGGTGCTTTTCCTCAACAAATTATTAATATATTTTTGAATTTATTAGCATGAACCAAAACTGTATGAGTCAGTGAAGGGATTACGTTGCAAGTAATTCTCAAGTTCTTCCTCACATAAATTTTCCTACGAGTGTCACACATATAAATAATGCTATATGAATTAAATCTTGTCCTCATGTGCCATATATCTGATGTAGAAAGTCAATGGGTAAGATACATTTATGCTTAACTATAGCAAAAATTGTTGTAGGCCTCAGAAGAGGTAAATTCGAGATTTACAAAGTGATATTTGAGTTAGATCTTAAGCGAAGTGTTCATTTCTTAATTCATCATTGACAATCCTTAAAAATATGTTTCTTTTTTAAAATGTATTTTTAAATTAGTATACAAAATAATAGATTTGATCATGGCTTTAAAAAATTAAGATTTGTTTAATTTATTTTTATGAGTCTGAGTGTTTTGTCTGCATATATATATATGTGTGTGTATATATGTACATATATATACATACCACACACACACACAGGCGTGCGTATTTGTGTGTGTGTGTGTGTGTGTGTGTGTGTGTCTATGTACCATGTGTGTGCCTGGTGCCCTTATAAATCAGAAGAGAGTATCAAATTGCCTGGAGTTGAAGTTATCAATAGGCAGAAACTACCATGTGGATTCTGGAAACTGAACCTGGGTCCTCTGCAAGAATACATGCTGTTAAACACTAAGCCACATCTGCAATCCCTTAAAATGGCCCCTTTTTATTAATGGGCCATTAGTTCTAATTCATCTCTTGTCGCCTAGAAACAGATCTTAAAGAACTGCTTCTCACTAATAAGAACAGACTTGAAAGCAGGGTAAGGACGAGAAGTCAAGGTTTCAGCATAAAAAAATCATATGAAAAGGAGAAGATGGAAGGATCAGGCATCTTTTGTGTGGTTAAGTCTTAGAAAATGGTTGAAGCAGATGCTTGGGGCAGTGAATTATCAATTGAAAAGTCAGAAGACAGGCAGCAAATAGCAGCAGAAGATCAGCACAGTAAATCTGTACCAAAGGTGGCCTAAGATTGACAACTAGATAAAAGGCCTTTGTGGATAGGAGGGAAAGCATCCTTCACTTCCAGGGCTCGAGTCTTCAGGCAAGACCACAGTTACTAGAATGAATGTAAAAGTCAACACTAAGTCTCAGTCTTGAAAGTACAGCAGCCAATGCTGGAGCAGCCAATACAGGCTTTGGGTCAGATTGTATTGTTTCTACCTGGGTACTACCATTTGTTTAGTTCAATTTAAAAGGTAACATGATACATCAGTAAATTAAAGTTAGTCACTGTTATCAAGATCTTTATTATCAGTGTAGAGATGGGATCAGATGAAAGAAAACAGAATTCTCTCTTGATTTTTCTTTTTTAAATTAATTTTACTTTAGCACACAAAGTAATGAACTACATGCATTATAAAGTTTTTATATTTCAAAGTTTTATATATATATATCAAAATAATTGTTTTTCTTCACTCTACATCCTCACTACCACCTCTACCTCGTATTAGTCTCTTTTTCCCTCCTATATTAATAGTTATAGGCAGATGTGAGCCACCTGATATGGGAGCTAAGAATTGATATCAGTTGATATTGATATTGCTGCTGGAGCAATATGCATTCTTGACTGCAGCTATCTTTCTAGTATCTGTAAATGATAAACTTATGCATTTTCCTCTACCAGTAATTTTAACAAGAAAGATGAAAACTTTTCTCGTTTGAGGTTTATACTACATAGGGGAAAAGGTCCTAAAATAAGAATCCAAATTTAGAGTTTTTATTTAAGAAAAACCTTCAAGAAAACATTTATAAGGAAGTGATATGGGGAAAAGAAGGCAAGCAACAAAGAAACATTTATTTATCTGTTAGAATAAAATGTGATTCCTGTCTATAAAAAGATAATTTCAAGCAAGGAAGACTATTCTAGATAAGGTAGATGATTTTTACCCAATTGGCTGAAGACCCTCAAGAAAAAATGTAAGGCATAAAGTTTTGCAACCTACTTTTAATAAGGGTGCAACAGAGGTACTGGAAAAGATAGTATAGGGTAGAAATGGACCTGTTCAGCCATAGTTCTTTAGGGGTGAGCTTGATCTTCTTGGGCAGTAGTTCAGTCCCGTAGCAGACACCAAATACAATTCAGAACCTGCAGACCAGTCTTCTAGACAGACAGATGCAAGATAAGAACTAGCAGCTATAGTCCATTCCTCTCAGCAAGCAGACACCAGGAAGCTGTAGTTCCATCCTGAAGAAACCACCAGGCTCACCAAACAGCCTAAGACTAGGCTGTGGAGGTAGCAAGGTACTAAAGAACCTCACAAGCAGTTCATGGCTGAGTTTCTCTCAATGGAGGTGATATCACTTGTTGAGCTCAACAATACTATGTAAAGTGAACCAACACATGCTTATCTTTGGGGAAGAATAGTGAGGTAAAGCAAACCAAACTAGTATTCAGTGCTGGTCCCCCACTGTCTGTAGTTCATATTTATACTCCATCATCACAGGTCCTTTCATGAGTTTGCTATATCCAAACATCCTTTCATCTATATGCTTCAGGAAAACTGTCTTTCATGTGTTTGCAAGACATGTCTTTAGCAAGACATCCTTTAACCTGTGTGCCCAAGCAAAACATCATTTAACATTACTAACTTTCCGAAGAACTAGAAGTTTCCAGTTCATTTCCCTAAAACAAATCTTTCTTTTCTTCATTTTTTTCTTTTCTTCTCTCGACCCCTTCTCTCTTTTCTTTCTTCTTCTACATTCTGTTCTTTTCCCTTCCTCCTCCTGCTCCTCTTCTTCCTCCTCCTCCTCCCCCTCCTCCTCCTCCTCCTGCTCCTCTTCTTCCTCCTCCTCCTCCCCCTCCTCCTCCTCCTCCTTCTCCTCTTTCTCTTCGTTCTTTGAGACAAGATGTCACTTTGTAGTTTTGATATGTTTGAAACTCACTGAGATCTGCCTTTCTCTGCTTTCTAAGTGCTAGGATTAAAGGCATGTGTCACTACTCATTTAAATTTCTTTTTCTTGTGAATAAAGTATTGACTCCTATCTGAAATCTTCAGCTTATCATCCTTTATGAACTGGATTACAGATTTCATATATTTTCTGATCCCACAATTACATGAATGAATTTCTTATAATCAATCTCTTTACTTTCAGATGTTTCTCAGAGTCATGGGAGGCATGACCAATTCCAGGAGACAATTCCTTTCACCAAATAAAGAAAAACTACTGGGCATTCAGATTACTTATTAGAAATGGCATAGAATTTGTGTATTTTATATACTTTAAAAAATCATCATTATCACTTCTAGGTCTTTTAACTAAGATCAACTGTAAACAATCATCTCTAGATTGTTTATAATACATAATACAATATAAATGGCATGCAAATAGTTGTGATATTATATTGTCTGTAAAATAATATAAAGGAAAATAACTTCATATTTTCAATAAATACCTCAAAATCATTTTGTCCTAGGGGTCAGGACACTGGGATATTATATATCAATTCTCAGTGACATCAGTCATCCACTAGTTACTTCTCCCAGTGAGTGCTAGTTTCCTGGGACTTTCATCCTTCTGATCATGCAGAAATAGAGGGCTCTGGAAGCCACAGAGACTGCTTAAACTTTGCAGAGTGCAGCATTTCCAAGAAGGATGTTTGAAGTAATAATATAAAGGTGATAAAAGGAAGTGCCAACACTTCCAAATGTCAATGACTTAGCCCCTGAACCTTCTTTACATGCTTCATAGTTTCCTCCTCTTCTAATGTTACACACATGCTCAAATGATCACATCTCTAAATTTTTCAGAGGATGGGATCTATCATCATCACAGATTATTGGTGTCAGGAGTGAGCAAGATGGACTGGTGATAGGGCTTCCCAATATTTCACAGTGATGTGAATTGCGAATGCTAGTTCTTATGACAAAAGGAAGAATGGAGCAGATTGTGCCATAGTCAATTACCTAATGCCATCCTATCCTTGAAGAGGTGACCAGAGTAATGCCAGAGTTTGGTGCTGAATTCTAAAATCTTCCTCAAAAGATTTTTGTGTGTGGTAATTAAAAATATGGACTTTGAATCCAGACCATGTATATTCAAATCCTAGATAGCCTACTGTCCAGTGTTTTGCTCTTGACCAAGCAGCTTGTCAACTCTGGGTACTAGAGGTTTTGTTTGTTTTCTTGTTTTGGTTTTCTGTGCAGTGGTTACTGTAAAAGTTAAAATATTTAATATTTCCAAGTGCTTAGAAGGATAATAGCTTGGAATGCAGTATATAAATATGTTGTTAAGAGAATTATTATTACCATCATTATTTTTCCTGACTTATGGCCTTCCAAGGAAAGGTCAAGCTGGCTTGAGGGGCTATGTTGGGAATGAAATTAATAAGTAGTAAGTGAAATCACATTAAAATGGTTAAAAAGTAATGAATACTGCAATTTTTAATTAAGGCTTCTTAGAATTAAACATATATTCCTTTTGATATTTCAAAGAATGAGTACATAGAAATTGAGACAGTGATCTTTGATTCCCTGCTGGTTCTTTTCCTTTTCTTTCCCTTTATCAGTATAGATAGCAATTTCTGTGTAGGTGATTGTGATGCCTAAGGAAAGAAACATTAAGTTCACTCCCAATTACAGTTTACAGAGAAGTTCACTACTATGTTTTGCAGCTATGACAAGTCTGCAACTTATTTCCAAGGGCCAGGAATGACTCAGCTACAGAGGCTGAGTTCTTGAGCAGTATACTTAGGACCAAATATCAGTTCTATCCCTACTATAGGACATATTGAGTGAGTTGATTAGCATCTCCTTATGTTTTACTCCTATCTGTTGGAGGAAGATACTAACAATTTACCATCATGAATTGTATAAGTTACCAAATTATGATATATGGCTCAAAATTATCTCGTTACTCATTGTCGTAAATAAAGCCTTATTGGAACACAGTCACACTCATTCATTTACACGTTGACTTTCAGAGCTCAATAGTAAAACAAACTGATTATAAATTCCAAGGCTGAAAATAATCTATTATTTGGCCCATTACAGAAAACTTTTAACAACTTGAATGAATCAATAAGACAAATTATGGAATTGTGTAATGTGGTTTCAGACACATCACAAGTATTTTTTCCAATTACCAAAAGTGTAAAAGGTGTTGTCTAAGGCTTAAAAACATAGTTAATATACATAAGGAATATGTACCACAATGGATTTTAAAATCCTTGGAAATTCAGTTGAATACCATATATACTGTCATCTCCAAGTTATGTTCTCATATCTAATATCTGTTAGTGAGACAGTAATCTGAGGGCATCTGCATATCTGCATAGTTGATATTCATGAGGGGAAAGGTCCTGTAGATACTTAGCAAGTAAAGAGACAGAGATGCTGAGACCACTATCAAGAAATATGTTGTGATACTTAGATTCTGTACCCGAGTCATTTTGAGAGAAGCACTGATTTTGAATTAGACTTTATGAGAGGGGTGGTATACTTGGATATATTCACATACTCCAGGGAAAAATAGAAAATCAAATGAAGAGAAAGGAAGTAGACATCCCTCCTGTTGTCAGCATGTAGCATATTGTGGCTGCTGTTCCTGCATATATGATAGCCTTGCAAGAATTAGTAGATGATGGGTCAATACCACATGTCACCATCCAAAGAGGCTTTGGGTTCAGGGTAGAGGGTTAAAGAATTGAGTACTTCCCAGAAGGACATTGAAGTGGCATTCCAGAGTGAGAACATCCTAGAATCATTAAGAAATTCAATGATAACAACTGTGTGGTTTCTTTTTTTCTTTTTCTTCTTCTTTTTTTTTTTTGTTTGTTTTTTGTTTTTTGTTTTTTGAGACAAGGTTTCTCTGTATAGCCCTGGCTGTTCTGGGACTCACTCTGTAGACCAGGCTAGCCTCAAACTCAGAAATCCACCTACCTCTGCCTCCCAAGTGCTGGGATTAGAGACATGAACCACCATGGCCCAGCTAACTGTGTGGTTTCACATCAATAGCTGGTGAAATTTTAAGGAGAGTCTTATGCATACATTTGAAATAGGAATAGGAAATGTTCTAAAGTCATGTTTACATGCATGCATCATTGTAACCTAGAACTCCATTGTATACTCATAACTCAAATATGGCAGTTCAAAGGGAATAAAGATACTACTGTGCCCCACACCCCCAACCAGAAAAAGTAGTTTACTCTTTGATGTAACCTTTGGTGATCTGATTTCTTGAAGAATTTAACAGAATATTTAGTTATTTCTGTTCAATTTCCTTGTTTCACAAATGGAAAAACTGAGACTTAAGGGTAGTGACATGCTCAGGCCCACCAGTAAAATTGTGGGAGGGCCAGGACCAGATTCCTTTTAAAAAGTCTTGTTTTTACATGAGAGAACTGGTCCAGGAATTGGTCAAATGAACTCCTCTTCCACAAAGGAGTAGTTTCAAGCAAACCTGCTCTCGATGTTGTAGGGTCTGGTTCAAGAGAGTAAATGAAGGCCCACAGGTTGCTTACCCAAGTATGTAACTAGTATAAGTCCAGTAAACAAACTAGTCATTTATATATGCATTATTCATCTGTTGACAAATATGCTTTCCTTATAGTGTGGAAATTTTGGTTCAAATCAGAATTCAGTCTCTCTCTCTCTCTCTCTGTCTGTCTGTCTCTCTCTCTCTCTCTCTCTCTCTCTCTGAGAAACATCCTACCATATAACTCTGACAGTTGTGGAACTCTCTGAGATCAGTTTGATCTCAGACTGATCTCAAACACACAGAGATCTGAATGTCTTTGCCTGGGATTAAGGGCATGCACCATCACTCTAGGCACTTGCAGACTAATTAATGCCACAGTCTCTCCCCATGTGCAGCAGGATGTATATTGGGGATGTCCAGGTTGGCACTCTTTATAACAAGAATTCTAATTCTGGAGTTTCCCTCACCAGAATCTAAACACAATATTAGCATCTGTATTTGTGAACATAATTCATTACCAAAACAAGTGAGAAGCACATAAAACATTTCCAAACATGCCTGTTCATGAGCTATGGCCCAATGTTTTCTAAGTACACCTTGGTTACCCAATCCCCCTCCATCCTGTTCCAGCTGTGCCCAAATGGAAGCAGCTATGACCCAGTCTGACAGGCAGGAGGTAATCTTTGGAAACGTCTATTTTTAGGGAAGCAGAAAGTTTTGGAACCATGTTGGGATAAATAGTATGGGGTCCTGTAGGCTGAATCCAATTAAGTTGGACTCCAGGTTGAGATTTCTCTAGCTGTCATCTCTACATAATAATCTCAATTGCAAGGCACACAGGGACACCTGAGCCTCTTTACTCTCATTCAAATGTAGAAAAGCAAATGAAAACCCTGCATTATAATTGTACTACATGACAGCCAAGTAGTTTTTTTTTCCCCTCTGTCCTGTTTTATAGGCCTCTAGTTCATCCACAGACTACTTCTTTAGGCAGTTCAGTACTTTTCCTTACTTAACATTATACCTCTCTCTATGCTTTTAGCTATAGTAGCAGTGAGCTGGTTAATCATGCAAACATGTCTTTTGTCCTCATTTCCTGACTACTTTTAGCACACTTTCTTCCTGGCAGCATTTAGAGTGCCTGCACTCCTTAGTTCTGTATGCAAAGAGCGACAGTGTTCAATTTTCTTATCATTCATTCCAAATGATTTTGGTTAAAATGGGGGAGCCAGTTGCATTCACAGAAGAAGAAAATTATGGGCATAAGTACTTCACACTTTCAATTATACATCTTCAAGACTGTTTGTATTGATCAACTTAAGAACTAGGATATTCAATACTTAAAAGGTAGTTCAGCCATATAGGATGATTTATCATGAAAGCAAATATATACACATATACATACATACATACATACATACACCTCATAAAGTCTTAAAATTTATTTGGGCATTGCAGAGGGCTCGTTATCTAGATTATGTGAATTAAGAAAAACAAAGAATGAATGGCAGATACAGAGTAATTTTGGAAATGTAAACAGTGAAAATGTATAAACCAGCAGGGCGGTGGTGGCTCATGCCTTTAATCCCAGCACTTGGGTGGCAGAGGCAGGCAGATTTCTGAGTTTGATGCTATCCTGGTCTACAGAGTGAGTTCCAGGACAGCCAGGGCTACACAGAGAAACCCTGTCTCGAAAAACAAGAACAAAGAAGTATAAACCAGTCTACTATGACCTCATGTGTTTTGAAATTCATCAAAATCTACAAATGTTTCTTGAGGACTCCTTAAGCACTTGATACAGTTCAATAATATCTTGCTTGACTGCAACTAATCAATACAAAATTGGCAAACACTTTGAGAGGAAAATCAATTTCTGTTGCTAACGTGGCCAAATTACTTAGCTGCTGGTTACAAGTTATACATTTTCCTGCATGTGCTTTACTAAACTGCTTACCAATTATGGATCATGTTTAGAATATCATTGCCACATTTAAAAATATCTTCCTGGGGCTAGTTGAGTCAGTAGCTGAGAGTGCTCATTGTTCTTTCAGAGTACCTGAATTCAGTTCCCAGCACTCACACCGGGTTGCTCACAACCTTCTATAATTTAAGATCCCGATGATATAATGCCCTCTTTTGTCCTGTACACACATACCCATCCACCCACATCATAGACATTTAAACACAAATAAATCTTTAAAAAAAATGTCTGCTGGTAGAGAGTCACATGATCCCCATTATATGATTTGTGTTTAACAACAACAACAACAAAACCCCAAAACTATGTAATATTCCTTTACTTAGGGAGAGTTTAATATAAATGAGAGATAAAATAAGCCTACTCACTTAAAGGAAGGAATCTAAGAAGAGAGCAGCTTGAATACAAGTTTTTTTTTAATTTCATCTTTCTATTGGAATGGATTGCCAACTCAAAGTGTGTGTGTGTGTGTGTGTGTGTGTGTGTGTTTTGGCTTGATTTGGAAAGGTTTCAAAGTGGTGTAGAAATTACCCTGATGGACATGTTTCATCTTAGCCTAAGTGGTAGCCCATACAACTGAGAACTTCAGATTTTCCAGATGAATTTACAGAAACCAGGTTCCGAAGAGAAATGATCTTCTCTGTAGCATGATTCCAATCCCTAGGAAGAAAGAGACTGAAGCAATGAGTTTCCACTCTGAGCTCTCTGAGAACAAAGCCATAAGGTTGTAAGGATCACCCCAGCTTCTGGGAAAGACCCCTTTCTGTCTTTTTGTCACAGAGTTCCTGAGATACCCGGCTGGTACCATGGATTCTTGTCACCAGTGAAATGAACTGTTATTATTTTTCCCTTCCAAAGAGCCAAACAGTGGAAAGCTACTCAGAGCACACACCTAGAGAATGCAGCCAGGCTGGGGTCCTCAGAACCCATCAACCCAGCTGTGCCATCAATCATCATATATGAAACATGTCCATCCTCACTCTTCTGAAAAGCCATCACAGCCAGTTGTCAACAACTTTACCCAGGAAAGCCCTGAAAGTGTTTTCCTAAACTTGTGAAAGTTACTGGACAGAGAATATAGAGCTCAAATGAAATAACTTAGTTGTTCACTGAGAAAAATGTAACATTAGAAGCAAACTTTTAAAATTTTCTCACATTTTCACACACACAATTGTGCAGAGAGAATATTAAGCATGCGTATTTCCTGTACAAACTGATGAGGTTCTTCAGATAAAATTAAATCGGAAAATATTTCTAAAATATCAAGATGGGGCCAGGTATGATACTGCACACCTTGAATTGCAGTATTCAGACTACAGATGCAAATAGATCTTTGTGAGTTTGAGGTCAGTCTGGTCTACATAGAAACTAGCCTGAGTTATATGGTGAGACCCTATCTCAAAAACATAACAGTACGACATGGAGTACTTAAAAAATGATGACTAAAATGTTAGTATCTCCTGCCAGTTTTCTCCATTTTCTTTGCTGTCATATTAATCCAGGCTGTCTGTTTCTGGCCTGTTTCAGTAACTTTCTATGTGTTCATGATATATCTCTTAATCTTTTTCACTACTGTGGTCATGTCACCTCCAAATTCCTAAAACAGTAGCTTATCATTGTTCTTACCTTTAAAAGATAAATCTTAACTTTTCTCTAAGAAAAGTTAACTTTTCTTTAATCTGGTCAGACTCTGTTTACCTACCTTTACTGTGGACCAATTCTGCCTTGATTTAATATCATGTACCTTCTACCATAGTCCATTTTCCACTTAAACCTATTTTAGCAAAGCAGTCTCCTTTTCTTCCTGCAATGGTTAACCTTGTATCCATCCATTTTGAGGAGAGGTACTACGTAAAGGTTACTTTCTGGGAGGAAAAAAGTCAAGACTCAACTCAGAAGTGGTCAAACTAAACAACTGTAAGTATCTTTCTTGCTTTCCTTTTTCTTAGAATTGAATAAAGGAAGGAAATTTATGGATGAATACAAAGGTGGTTAACAGAAGGAGCAAGCAACAATGACAACATTGGATAATGTCTGTGCATTAATGCCAGGGTTCAGGTTGTAATGAAAGATAACTATGTCAAATAATTATCTCCCAGAATCTTAATTGCACTCACCCAGTCACTAGCATTCCCTAGCATGACTCCATAAACGGACATATGAGATATCTTATCATGGGCAGAAGATAACTTACATTAGTGAATTTGCTCTAAGGTTTTCCAGAGATGTTATGACATTGGTAAACTCATATTACATTAACAATGTACAACTCTAATGGTGTGTTTGTGTTCTATGTCTGCATGGCAAATGCCTCTAAACTCAGTGGCTAAAACAAGCACAAGTGGGTTGTGATGATGCTTGCCTATAATCCCAGGACTCAGGAAGCAGAGGCAGGTAGATCTCTGTGAGTTTGAGGCCAGATTGGTGTATATAATCATCTCCAGGACAGCAAGACTTTCTGCTTCAAAAGCAAAAAAAGGAGAAAAGAGAGCACATTCTGATTGTCTAGCACTTTCTGTGAGTAAGAAGTCTGTAAATGGCTAAGCTAAGTTCTATGCTCTAAGATCTCTCAGGCTACAATTGAAGTGTCATCTAAGGTTATTTTCTCAACTGAGGCTACGATAGGGAAGGACCACCTTGCAAGCTGAGATGGTTCTTGGCAACAAGCTGTTGAACAATGCCTTCAGTTTCTTGTTTTTTATTTTGGTCAGAAGTCATCTTAATTTTTTTACCATATGGCCTACTCCTTTGGTCAGCTCAAACCTATGCCAACTGCCTTTTTCAAAGTCAACACAAGAAAGAGCCTCACATCATGTTACAAGTTTATTTACTAGTACCATGATCTATATAATTGTATATAGCCATGTTCCCTATAGAGATATTTTGGTTAATGCTGGGTCACTTACCTATATCACAGAACACATTATTGGGCCAAAGTCAACAACAGCAATTAAGTTCACATAAGTGTATATTTGTACAATGACAAAAATCATTGAAACCTGAATGATGTACATATACTTCATAGACAATATTCCCATCACTGAGTGACTAAAGTGATGAGATACATAAAAAGGAGTGTAAGACAATCAACATATTTGGGGTCTAAGAGTAGAACAACTTAGTAGGGCTTAAATGAGACAGGCTAAAAGCTAGACTCAAAACAAAATACCAAATTACTGAACATATGGTGCTCAATATAAGTAGCAATAGGACTTGTGATTGCTAAAAAGAACACAGTCTTCAAAAAGGTTGAACAAGTTAAGCCTAGTTGTAGGAAATGAGTGGTAGGGATATGTTAGGAATAGGACTGTTGTTGCTAAAGAGGGCTCAGCCTGCAAAGAGTTGAAATCCCAGTTTCATGAAATGTGGGCCTGGAAGAAACTGGCAAGAAATTTGGTTGTTGGAGTTTCATTTCTAGCCTTTGATATGAATTCACATGCACTGTTTGTGAATTGGATGTTAGTATTGTAGCATTGTTGGTTTCTTGGTTAGGAAGGATTTAATCTGATGATACAGGAGAATGTTATTGTTTTAGGAAAATGTCTTCTAAAGCATCTTGAGATTATGAAACGTTTTTCAGAGGTGAGTGTTCAAAAGTAGAAAAGGAAAATAAGGGCCAGAGAGATGACTCAGTCATTACATGTAGAAAAGACTAGGGTTTAGCACCTAACACTCCCATAATGGTCCATAACTACATGTAACTCTAGTTCTAAGGGATCTGTTGCCCTCCTCTGGTTGCTGTATGCATGTGATGCACATGAATTCATGGATTTTCACACACACACACACACACAAACACATGAAAATAAATACATACATAAAGAAAGAAAGCATAACGGTGAGTGATGTCTGAACCATGCCAGGGTGAGAAAGACAGAGAGACTGTCAGTGTGGATATAGAAAGGGGAGGACACTGGTTCAGAACAAAGATCACAAATGAAATTACATATTACCAATTGACATTCTGAATAAGTGTACTCATAATTTAATTTTGTTGTAATTTTTAATTTATTTGAAAGCAAAATAGAAACAACAATAACAAAATCCCACTGCTTTGACAGGTCCTATTAATAGCCTCATTTTACTCATTTACATTCACATTAATAGCCTCATTTACATTAACTGCTTACAGAAGTTATAAAACTTGTACCAATTCACAAGATTGGTAAGGGATGGACTTCTGCCAGACATCTGAGTAGGTGTGGAAAGAGGCAGTGGTAGTCATGTCACTCCTATTAAATTCACATCTTTCCAACTATGCAATAATGAGTTCAACTCAAAGATAGTATCCACAGAAATAGAACTCATACCATACAGCATGCTTTGCGATGCTTCTAGCTACTTTCCACTGTTATGCAAACCCAGGCTATGGTGGAATACAGAAGATGGTGCTGTAAAAACTGACATTGGGCACTGAGCATCTGAAGAAAGCAGGGGACTAAAGAAGACAATGAGATGTTGGAAAGGAGGCTTGCCTGGCTTTCTGACAGCTTATCTGTGACAGTGGCTATGTGTGAAAAGCACTGAAGACACTGAAGTGAACTCTGGGCTGATCTAATAAAATTTTTCTTGTTTCCTGGGGAAAACAAGAATAGTTAAAAAGAAAGAAGTGCAGAGCAAAAAGAAGGAATGGACTTAATAATGGATAGGTTATCATTTAGGAGGTAAAAGATAAACATTTGTTGTAAAAATGAACATGATCATTCAATAAATATCATTTTGGTTCCTTGGTAGAAAATTGTGTGAAAAAACAGAATATTTAAAACATGTTTTCTCCACTGAAAGTAAATCCTTGGTCTGAAGTCCTATCAAGTTGCAGGCCCTGGGCTCCAGATACATTGTTATACAAAAGATCATATAAAATAGCTTAGTTTTTCTTATACTACACACATTCAAATCATCAAGTTTGAATTTTTTTTTCAAGCGCCACTCAGAGAGACAGAATATAAAAAGTTTTATGAAAAACCATTGGCTCATTTAATTAAAAGTATATGCTAGAGTTGTTCTTCCTGTATTCCAAACTTCTGGGCTAATAACCACTTATCAGAGAGTGCATACCGTGTTT
>NC_045030.1:9644995-9659449 GCF_008632895.1 Mastomys coucha | reverse complement strand
GAGGGGAAACTGGGAATGGAGAAATTTACATGTAAATAAAGAAAATATCTAAAAAAAAATAAAAAAAAAGTATATGCTAGAATTTCAATTCTTGTTTGAAACTAATGTACTGGTAGTTCTTAAATTGTCCAAGTGTCACATTACTCACAAAGAAAAAATAACTATAATTTCCTGTCCTATCAAGAGTGAAGTGCTGCCGTGGACATTGGTTGATGTATGCCATGTGAACTAAGTTTGTGTTATTAACTGCATTTATAACATTAATCATGAGCTTCAAAACAGAAATCAGGTAATTATCCAAGAAGGACCTGCTTTCCAGTGGCTTTGTGACCTAGACTGTTTAACCTTGTCTCAGGACTTGCAGATTACCTACACAACATGAAGAGATAATAGAATTGTAAGGATGCAGACAAATCTTGGAACCACAGTATGATCAGATTCAGCTGTTGATTTTTCATATGTGATTAGTGTAGCATACAACATCACAGTTAAAGATTCTTCTATACAAGAGCTATAAAAATGTCTCTGATGTTTTTAGAATAAATACACTGTATACATATGCCTCCCAATCATGTGAAACACCTATTCCTTCTACTGTTATTTTCAAAAAGACTCAACTGTGAGCTATCTTTTCAAGATTTAGCATATATAATTTTAAAAGATTTGTTATATATGTATAAGTATTTAATTTTAGAATTCCTTTTTATTTTATTTTATGTGTATGAGCGTATTGCTTGCATGTATATCTGCACTATGTGTATGCCTGGGCCTGTGGAGACCAGAAGAAAAATGATAAAATCATACTTCCTGGGATTATTACAAAAAATTGTGAATCACCAGGTGGGGGCTGGGATTCAAACTTGGATCCTCTAAATGAGCAGCAATTGCTCTTAACTGCTAAGCCATCTCTCCAGCCCTATTTATATTTTTATATTACTTAAATATTTTATTGCTGCTCCTATTTATTTGTTTTATGTTTTGTGTATTGGTTTGTTTTGAGGGACAGATGTTTCTCATTATTACTCTATTCCTTTCTAAATAGTTGATAACTTTAAAAGAGTAATTAGTGTAGCAGCACTTATACTTACTTAGTTTTCCACCAACTGGCATGAAATGACTGTTCTGAGAGTTAGATTACGGTATTTAAATTGTCTAGAAGAGGGTCTGACTTCAGTTCCAAGCACCCACATTAATTGACTCAGAAACACTGCCATCTCTCATTTACTGGGATTGTAGACATGGAGCATCATACCAGGATTAAAACAGAAATTTCAGTCCATAGTTGATTGAAGGAATGTATGTGGTTGTTTGACTGTGCCTAAATGCTGAAACATGTTTACACCTCTATCACACATTTCCTTGATTCTTGCAACACCACTTTTCAAGGCTGAGGAGTTTCAACTGCTTTAGAGTCTTTGAAAAAACAAACAAAAAACAAAAAACCAAACCAACCAACCAAATAAACAAAAAACCCTTTCAACTGGATGTCCTAGTCAGTTATGTTTTCTGGTGTATCTCACTTTTAGGAGTGCCCTGGATATATAATTTAATATTCCCCTTCTAATTATTTTTGTGTTAAAATTTCTTATTGCTGGCAGAAATCCAGTGCCAAAGATTGCATTCTCTAAAAGAAATCAATTATATTAATATAACACTTGAAGAAAGAAATTAGCAATTTTTTATTAATCAGGAAAGGACAATATTGACTCTTTAAAAGGAAGAGAAATTTAATAATAAGACTATTAAAAAATAAATAAAACTGTTATGCAACACCTTTCTGCAAATGAGTCGAGCATTGTTAAGATGTCTGTGCTAGAATAGAAGTCTTAAAACCTGGAAAACTACAAAGATGTCATTTCCTTTTTGAGAGCTTTGAGGGCTTTTTCATTCATTCAATGACATAAAGAGCTATGTGAATCTTTAAAATTTTGCTTAAAATTCATTTTAGATTTACATATTTTATTCTATGTATACCAGTGTTTTGTCTGCATGTGTACGTATACAATGTCAAGTGCCTGGTGCCCAGTGCCTGTGGAGGTCAGAAAATGGTGTCAGATCACCTGGAACTGATGTTGCTGATGCTCATGGTCCCAATGTGTGGATGCTGAGAGGTAAACCTGGGAGCTTTGAAAGAACAACATGTGCAGTTAACCATTGAATTGAGAGGCTAAACCAATTCTATCTTGAGACTGGCCTCCATCCAAAACAACAACAACAACAACAACAACAACAACAACAAACTTGACCTACGGCAGAATCCAAGCTGTACCCAATTACCAGGAAGAACCTTGGCCCATACCGCAGAGTTATTCCCTAGCTACTTCCTAGCAACAGTTAATCAAAGATTAGTCTGATTGCTTCAGATGTCTTTTGAGACTATTCATGATTGTATACGATCTTGCTTCAGAGCACCTACCTATCAAATTATTATTATTCTATTAGATACTTGCCAGACTGCACACCCCCTCCCTCACTCCCTCACTTGCTCCTATTTTCCTATAAAAACTTGTCCTGCTGAGGGTTTGAGGATGCTCTGCCTTCCTTTCCTGTCCTGCTGTGTCAGGGTTGGGTTGGAGGAGAGCTCAAATCTTATGTTGTAATAAGGAGACCCTAATGGCTCCCTGGTGGTCTTTTGAGGTTCATGAACACTTCCTGGCACAAAAAATCATCTCTACAGGCCTAAATTTATTTTAATAAGAATAACAAACATATAATTGCATCTTTCTAATATTTGTACCTTGACTTGTCAAGCCACTGAGATTTAATTTTATTTATTAGAATCATATCACATTATATAATTGAAGAAATTACTATTATTCTGTACTTTAGCAAATTGACTGCTAATTTTTTTTGATTTGGTCATGTGCCCTATTATTTCAGAGTGTGTATATCCAATAAAACACATCAAACTTGTGAAAAAAAAAAGCTTAGATATACCACCTGCCTGGAGAAAATAGTTTGCAGATAATAGAGCATAGAGACTCAGACAGAAATGCAAGAAGTACATTTCACTCCTAATACTACCATTTAATGTTGTTTAATGCCTAAATGTGTTTCACCTCTCCATTTGTTAGAGGTGTATAATCAAAATTAACTCATACAAAAATCTGTCTCTTCAGTCTACTTCTTTGTCCTAATTTAGTAAGCCTATTCCACTTAGCAGTTATCTATGGAATTATATTAACTCTATAATTTTTTCTTTAAAGATGTCCATAAGCAAAATTAACACATTCAAAAATCTGTCTCTTCAGTCTATTTCTTTGTCATAATTTAGTAAGCCTATTCCACTTAGCAGTTATCTATGGAATTATATTAATTCTATTATTTTTGTCTTTAAAGATGTCCCCTGGTTTGCATCCAATGTAGGTTACCATAATATTTCTTCTTACTGCTAACTAGCCATGGTAAAGCAGAAGAACTAAGTCAATATTATTTTTTCTTAAGACTTAAGTCCAGAAATGGGTTTTGTGAGAAAGACAATATTTTATTTATTTTTGCCAAGCCCACAGTTCTCAAATTTTTCATGACAATAATGATTTAAAACATGTGTTTCACATATTCTTAAATTAAAACAATACTTGATTATTTTGCTGCAAATGTCTACATTTATTTTTTACACTCCGTATTTTATTCCCTGCCCCCATCCACCCTCCAAATGTTCCACATCCCATACTTTTTCCCCACCCCCATGTCTCCATGTGGATGTCCCCACCCCCACCCCACCTGATCTCTAAGCTCCCTGGGGCCTCCAGTCTCTTGAGGGTTGGGTGCATCATCTCTGAATGAACACAGATCCAGAAATCCTCTACTGTATGTGTGTTGGGGGCCTCATATCAGCTGGTGTATGCTGTCTGTTTGGTGGTCCAGTGTTTGAGAGATCTCAGGGGTCCAGGTTAATTGAGATTGCTGGTTCTCCTACAAGATCACCCTTCTCCTCAGCTTCTTTCAGCCTTCCCTAATTCAACAACAGGGGTCAGCTGCTTTTCTCTCCCTTGGTTAGGTGCAAATATCAGCATCTGACTCAGCATTTTGTTGGGTCTTTTGGAGTGCAGTTATGCTAGGTCCCTTCTTGTGAGCGCTCCGTAGTCTCAACAATAGTGTCAGGCCTTGGGACCTCCCCTTAAGCTGGATCCCTCTTTGGGACTGTTGTTGGACCTTCTTTTTCCTCAGGCTCCTCTCCATTTCCATCCCTGTAATTCTTTCAGAGTTGTGACTGTGGGATGCACCCCCTCCCTCATTTGATGCCCTGTCTTCCTGCTGGAGGTAAGCTCTATAAGGTCCCTCTCCCTACTGTCAGGCATTTCATCTAAGCTCCCTCCCTTTGAGTCCTGAGAGTCTCTCATCTCAGATCCCAGGTCTCTGTTGCATTCTGGAGGGTCCCCCTACCTCTTATCTCATGAGGTTGCCTGATTCCATTCTTTCTGCTGGCCCTCTGGGCTTCAGTCCTTTTCCCTCACCCAATACCAGATCAGGTATCCCTCTCCCCCAACTCCCTCCCCGCCCAGTTCATTTTCCCTCCCAGGTTCCTGTCCCTCCCTCCCTCCCAACTTGGGATTGCTTTCTTCTCCTTCCCAAATGGGACTGAGGCATCCTTACTTGGGCACTTCAGCCTGTTGAACTTTTTGAGTTCTGTGGACTGTATCTTGGGTATTCTGTACTTTTGTTGTTGTTGTTGGTGGTGGTGGTGGTGGTAGTGTTGGCTAACATCCACTTAGTACATTCCATGCATGTCCTTTTGGATCTGAGTTACCTCACTCAGGATGATATTTTCTAGTTCCATCCATTTGCCTGCGAAACTCAGGATGTCTTCATTCTTAATAGTTGAGTAGTATTCCATTGTGTAAATTAGCCACATTTTCTGTATCCATTCTTCTCTTGTGGGACATCTGGGTTGTTTCTAGCTTCTGGTTATCACAAAGAAGGCCACTATGAACATAGTGGAACATGTGCCCCTGTGGCCTGGTATATTTCCAAGAGTGGTATAGCTGGGTCTTCAGGTAGATCTATTTCCAGTTTTCTGATGACCCTCCTCCAGATTGGTTTCCAGAGTGGTTGTACTAGTTTGCCAACCCACCAGCAATGGAGTAGTGTTCCTCTTTCTTCACCTCCTCACCTGATGTTTTGATCTTAGCCATTCTGATTGGTGTAAGTTGGAATCTCAAAGTCATTTTGATTTGCATTTCTCTGAACACTAAGGACTTTGAACATTCCTTTAGGTGCTTCTTAGCCATTCAGGATTCCTCAGTTGTGAAATCTCAGAAGATTTTTAAAATAATTATTTAAAATTTAATTACCTGTAGAACTCCTGGACACCATGAGTATAAAGTGTCAGAGGAGGCCAGAAGAGGGTGCTAGATACCTTGACACTGGAGATTGTTGTGAGCTGTCAAGAAGGTTTTAGGAATCAGACTTGGGTATTCTGAAAAAACAGCCAGGCCTTGTAACCACTGATCAAAGTCTCCAATGTCAATAACAATGCTTTAAAGGGCATGTGTCCTAATTCTTCTATTAAATTTTATTTAATGTGCACATTTTAGTATATGCTACATGCCAAATTATAGGATACATATCTTTTGTAAATAAATATGCCAATGCATGTGATAATCTGTTTAACAGATATGCACAGGTAGCTTTCAGTGCTTCAGTCATGAACAAAGCAGACTTATTTCCTATGCAAATAATGCTTCCACATATGCCACACCCATCTTTCTGATATTTTGTCTCTCCTCAGTGATTGTTCAATTTTGTCTTCCATACTTGAGCTCCCCTTTCCCCTTTGTGGACTTAGAATTTACTGTTTGTTTCTATATTCTCGGAAGTTAGAGGTAGATTCTCATCTCATATATTATTTAAAGTATAATGTCAAATCTACTTCTATTGGCTGATCTTCAGTATTTTGAAGTTTTTATAAAATGTCCATTTATTTCTCCATTTTGCTCCTCAGATTTGGACCATAGAAAAACTCAAAAAGATGTCACTCCTGCAATGAAGTGAAAAGGAGAGATAATGGGAAGTCTGGAGGGAATGAAAATGATTTTATTATTGTCTCCTTCCCACTCAGTTTTTCACTTGTGTTTTTGAAAAGGCATTATTAATAAGCTCTTTCTGTACATTTTCACTTTCTTTTTATTCCTTCTCTCATCTTTGATAAAACCTAGTATATTTTCCATTTGTCCCATGCTAACATCTATTTATGTGCAGAAAGATTGACACCATACTGAGATTAATCTGTTTTGATGGGCACTGTGACCCAGTGACTCTTTTTGCCTCACAACTGGCTGTTAAAGGAAATTGCCATTGTTCCCTTTTTGAATGAGCCTAGAAAGAAATGCCTGTGTATTTCTATCAGTAGATTATAAGATAACAATGAATGTGCAAAGATTTGTCCAAGAAGTACTTCTGAAGTTAAGAATTGGGAGAATCTAGGAGGAGGTTGTGAAGGAACAAGTCAGAGCACAAATGGAAAATTGCAGAAGTCCGATAAATGAACATTTCATTGCAAAGAGGAACCTCTGGCAAGCATGTAATTCCTCAAAAGCTGTCTAGGAGCAAGATGTCTAGGTTTTGAGTTTTGTTGTCATTGTTTACTTTTATTTTTTTGTTTGCATTTGTGTTCGTGTTGTTATTTTTATTGTCGTTGTTGCTGCTGCTGCTGCTACTGTTTTCAAATTAATAACTAGGCAAGGGCACTCTGGAGAAGAAAATTTCCAGATGAGAGAATGATTTCCAGCAAAAATGATATCAGAGCCTAAGAAATCTTTGTAGTCATCAGAAATGAAAAGACCCTGAAGCTGAAGGAGGGCTACACTGAATGATAAAACAGATCCAAGAGAAGTGAAAAGGACCACAGGGTATTATAGAAAGCAATGAAAAGAAATGAACATTCTTCAAACTCAGGGATAAAGACTACCCACTATCCTGTCTAGTGTTCTCTCTGTCAGTCAATTTGCTCAAAACATTTGCTATGATTACTTTGTAAGCATACATCTGTTATCCATACAAATAAACATTTACTATTAGGTAGCTTCACTTTATGTCATTTTGCTTAATTTTATATGTAGTTTGTTTGTACAGAGTAGTAATAAGGATGGTATGAGTCCAAGTAAGTTTATTTATCTGATTTCCAGACTTATCATAGAAACCTGAAACCAAGGTTAGTATCTGGAGCTATCTGCATATGATTGGTGGGTTCTAGAGTCATGTGAAATATGAAAGATTTTGACCTCCAAGCAGTCAATAGTAACTGATATTGAAAAAAATTAACTATAGGTAAATCTTTGAGAGCAAGCTGAATGCTTGAGGTCCCTTAATGATGTAACATAAACACATTGAAAAATGTAGAACAGCTGGGCAGTGATGGTGCACACCTTTAATCCCAGCACTTGGGAGGCAGAGGCAGGTAGATTTCTGAGTTCAAGGCCAGCCTGCTCTACAGAGTGAGTTCCAAGACAGCAAGGGCCACATAGAGAAACCCTTTCTCAAAAAAACAGAACAAAAAAATAAACAAAACAAAAAAAAGTAGAACAAATGACAGACTATCATGTCATAATACTTGACTTCTAAAATTACAGAATAAGTTTTAATATCATTTATGATTTACTAAGTTTTGTGTTATTGTTATTCATAACTAATATTGGTCTGACAATTTTTATGGGACTTGTCATATTCTTGCTTCTGAAAATAATCTGGAAAAATTCCTTCCTCTTAAATGAGTGTGTGATTAGAAATATATAGTCTGTAAAGATGATATGAAACTGCTCTGTGAATCCTTCTGAGCTAGATGCTTTTATAAGATGTAAATTTCTTGAGAACATTTTCTACTTTAATAATGAAGATCAGTCTGTTCAAGCTTTTCTTCTCTACCAAGTTATGTTTTCAACTATATTTTTCTTTAAAAAACCACTTAATCTTATTTTTCAGACTGCTTTGTAAACATTTGTACAAAATGATGCTTACAATTTTCCCTGTTATCGAAAGTTATTCTTTCTTGTCATTCCTTATTTGTATGCTTTTGACTAAATTTAATTAATAATTTACATCACGGTTGGTTGGCTTTCAAAGATACAAGATTTTGATTTATCAGTTTAACCACCTTTTAAATCTTTCATTCACTACTTTAAAATTCAGTCTTTTTGAAATTTTCAATGCACATATGAATGCCACATATTTATGGCATAAATTGTAAACATTCAATTTGTGTTTGTATTGTGTGCTGATGACAAGTGTAGCATTTCCATAGCTTTAATTTGTGGGTATGAGCATTAGCATGAATGGTCATGTGCTTTCACATGTGTGTTGGGATCCTTCCAAATGCTTGTTTCTGTTTCTTTGTAAAACATATGATGTGTTGTAAAATGTTTTCACCCCACTGTGTTATAAAACACAGAAACTTATTCCTCTTCTCTAGTTGTATAGTTGTTATTTAATTTTGTTTCTATACCCCTGCCCCATTTTGTAGCTTCTAGTGACTAATCTTCCTTCTATGAATCATTTTATAGCTCCCACATGTGAGTAAGAATATCCTGTACTCAACTTTATGTGTGTGACACATTTCACTTAACATATCCTGTTCCACAGTGATAAGGCTTTCTTTTGTAATGGCTGTATAAAGTTCTGGTGTATGCACTCATTACTGCAATACTTGTGGGAATGCAAATATAGCTACAATATATTGATTTCATTTGTCTGGAGTACGCACACAGTAATATTTCTTTATTTTTCTTTCTTTAGGTTTGCTCAATTATTCTTCTTTCCTTCTTCCTTCCTTCCTTCCTTTCTTTCTTTTGTTCTCTTTGCAGCTAGAAATGTAATTCATTATTTTCTTTCCTTTATTTTTATTGATGTGGTAAATTTTCTTCTCATGAATCTCATGAGTTTTGATATTTAGTGCTATGCCTTCACTAATACTCTTTTTCAGACATAGAATTTCTTGTGGGTTTAATTCTTTTTACCTATATTTGCTTACTGGGAGAGTTTTTAATTTTTATGTAAAAGTAGAAGAGTTGTTTGTTTTGTATATTACTTGTCTTTTAATTTCTATTGATATTGCATTGGAATAAAATGCTGTTTGTTCATTATAAAAGCAACTGGTTAAAACATGTGTGGAACATGTGTGGAACAGAAAATTGTATTGTCTGTTACCAGAGTCCAGTGTTCAGTATATCTTGAGAGTTGTTGCTTGCTTAGCTCATTTGCTTATTTTTGAATGTGTGTGTCTCACATTTACTATATTTCCCTGACATCCATATGGCTTTTACAAATTAAACATTAGTATTCATTTTCTTTCTTTCTGTTCTTCCTATTCTACAAATATGATCTTAACTATTTAGTATTTGATACTAACAATTATTTTATCTTCATTTTAGAGTAGTGTCTTTTCTTTTTCAATCACCAATGCCTGGATTCTAATTAGGTAGCAGAATTCTAACTCTTCTTTCTGAATGTTTTTCAGTTCAACAGTAATTTTAAAAAAATATGACTAAAATTTGGTTTTTCAACAGGAGTAAATATTAAGATTTTAACAACAATGAATATAATAATGTAAATCAGCTATAAAAGTATCAAAACAATTTAAGAACTTACTTTTAAGAACTACTTGCTTTTTGAAAAGTAGGCAGTATGCTATTTGATTCTATATTAAACTGATATGTTAAATATGTTAAACAAATATGCTAAATTGATTGAGTTAGTGATTGTTGGGATCTCATGGGTGCAACTTCCTTTTCAAGTCTATAAGATATTCTGTAGCAGCAGGTGTTAGGATCTTCCTACACATACAATCTTTCCTCCCCATTTCTATAATGTTCTCTGAACCATGCATGCAGGGCTGCATGGTAGATGTATCCACTGAGATAAACATCCCACAATCAGTTGTCTTCTGTATTTTGACTAATTGTAGATTTCTGAAATCTTCTCCTTTTGCTGAAAAAAGAAGCTTCTTTAATGAGGGATGAGAGTAATACTTATTGTTGTGTATGAGAAGACGTATTCAGAATGCAGTTAGAAATAAAGTTAGTTTAGGATGGCAGTGGTAGGTTCTCCTTTAAGATCTGTGACCTCATCTGCCACTAGTAGTTATCTAGGCTTATTGTGCCAGGTATGATTTCCCTCCCATTGAATGGCTCTTAATGCCCAGTTAGGCAGCTATTTGTTACTCCCAAGATGAAAATACTGTTATTTCATTCTTGGGGATATCTTGTCATGCTGTTTTTGTGGTTCATGTACCTTACAGTTGGATAAGACTAGGGATTACAGCTGGGCAATGGTGTTACCAGCATGGTCTACAGAGTGAGGTCCAGGACAGCCTGAGCTGTACAGAGAAACCCTCTGTAGAAAAATAAAGAAACGAATGAATGAATGAATTAATGACTACTGATTCCTACTTTTCCATGGTAGCTTGCATAGCACTTTTGGCTACAAAAGGAGGGAGAATTCTAGGTTAGTCCCAGCTGGATTCCTCCAAGTGCTCTGCCAGAAGTTTATGTTGTCTTTAGCAATACAGTATATGGTGTATACCTTCCAGAAAGTGTCAGATCTGAAACAAGAGCAGAAGCAATTGTAAGATGCCTAATAATGGGCGATGGGCACTGAATTTGTATGAGTGGTAAGTTCTTTTCCACTGAGGAATATCTATGTCCTTATGCTGTAATTTTTATTTTTGTTATATGTATTTTTATTGTCATACTTTTTTGAACATCAAAATTTTATTCTTAAGGTATGAACAATATAAAGCTAAAACTTACAAGAACATTCAGATTTGGAAGAAAGTTGGAAATACAGCATTGATTTAAAAACAGGAGATTGGTCTTTTGTGTATTTTCTACCACCATGCAATGACTTTCTTAAAATAACCAACTAACCAAGTGAAATGCACGGATATATATATATATATATATATATATATATATATATATATATATATATGATTTTCACAGATGATCCTTTGACATTGAGTTTGTCCACAAAAATGTTTGATCTTCTTTCACTCTCAATGGCTGAATATCTATGAATTTTCTCTCTCCTTTTGAGTTCCTGTGTCCCTGGATGCTCATGACCCACGTTTTGCATTCCAGTGTTTCCTGATCATCCATTAGGCTTGAACTTCAGAACTTCATTTTGCCATTCATCATCAAAAGCATGAGCATTGCTTTCATTCATGTTGATGAACTCTTGGTTGACATCTTCATTTCCAGTCATGTTCTTTGACTTTCTAATGATATGAGCTCGGTTATGAATATGATGACCAACAGCCATTATTTCTAGTCCACTGTCAGAATCTCTCATTTTTTTCTGTTTTTTTTTTATTCCTCCTGGAGCCCTATGGGTTTGAGTTGAGGCCTAGAAAACCCTTGATAGTTCATCTTCTACTTTGGAATAGGTCATAACAGAGGAAGAACAAAATGAATGCCCATTTGGAAATTTAGCCATTGAAAATTGGCTAAAGTTTCTTTGTAACTCCTGTATACCATTTCCCATAATTACCATACTTGCATCCATTGTATGAAAAGGGTTGACTTCTGCATGAGTTAAGGAATACTCACCATCACCATGGTCTCTACAATTATATGTTCTTCCTCTATGATCAGAGAGACTGAGCAAGTCTCTTCCAAGAGGTTCAGAGAAACTTTTCATTATGTTGCATTTTTCTCAGTGTGCAAAAAAAGAATCAGTGAAGAAAGGGTTGTCCTCAAAGCTGATGCTAAGCATACAGAACATCATGGTTCTGTGGTGGGCATGGGTGGTATTGTCCTCCTTTTGATTGGTAGTTTTTACTGTTTAATTTGTAGCATTTGAGAAATTGGCTATTTTATTCTCATGTATACATTTGTATTTGTATTTTTCATACTAAACCAATTTTGTAATAAATACCATTTTTCCTCTCTCTCTCATAGATCAGTGTAACCAGAGGGTGTCTATCACATTAATCTTTTCTATTTAAAAAGACATATTTTTCTTTGATAATGCTATCTGTTTAGCTTTTACATTTCATTAACTTTTACTCTTGGGGCTAATATTTCATTTTCTCTGTTATTCACATTTATCCCATTATTTTTATGAGATGAATGTGTCTTGTGTATTTTGAAATTATATTATTCCCTATCCAGTGATGTTTAGGCTATATATAACCAATCTGTGTCAAGCATTGGCCATTGCCTGTATTTGATATATTTAAGCTGGAAGTCTGGTTTATATACTTCATCATCATCTTGATTATATTGACAGGTAAGAACAGCCATTTTAGCTTTAAATAAAAGTAGAGATAAAATACTTTTAATGTTTTTTAATTTTAAACTTGAATTAGCCTAGAATACTATTGCAGGATAATAGATAGGTGGTCATATATATGAAAAAGAATATTTTCCAAAATAAATTATCCCATTTCTTTTTTTGGTATCACTGTCTTCACAATTTTTGTTGCTGTTGAATAGGATTCATTGCAGAAGTTATTACTTGGCAGGTTTTAACATTGAATCAAAGAGAAAAATATGAAGAAACCATGTAACTAATTCAGGCAAAAGCAAATTTATAGCTTACAGGTCTGATAGGAAATACTTCTTGCCTATATACGGTGTAGCTTGATTGAATATATTTTCCTGTGATAGTAACTACAAATTCCCTGGTGCCTTGGCCAATGGAGATTTAAAACAACAGCTAAGCCTGAAACACAGATGTTTCATTTCCAGGAATTTCAAACCATTTCTGACAATAGCACTCAAAATTCCTTTATAACCATAAAGATAAAAGATTTTTATCTAGAAACACTTACTTTACTCTGATGGGATAGAGCCAATGCCTTTTTTGTTTCTGATGCAAGAGGACTTTCATTTTCAAATGCTTGGTCAATATTTCATAAATGAAGAAAGAACTGTAGTACTCTTGTTCAACTTGGACACTGAAGTGAATGTAGTGGGTTCCTTTACACTCAGGCAACATGAGGGCAGTGGCCTTTCTATAGCTGGAACACTGTTCTTATGGGAAAATATAGGAAATTCAGTGTTGCCAGAAAGTGTGTAGGAATTTCACATGTGTATAAGTGTGTGTGTGATTTCACAGTGCCCTGAACATTCTATGTATGGTCTCCACAACTAATACATGCATGCTAATAATCAGGTCATGACTTGAGATTTTACCATCTAGAAAATATTCTCATTACATTAAAATGATAGAGTTTATTTTACATTTATATGTTTTATTCAGTAATGTACATTGAGACCTGAGGCACTGACTGAGTATTTAACTAGCTCATCAAAATTCTGGACAACTCTGGAGTCCCTTGTTCTAAAATTACATTTTCTTGAATTTATATTATGTATCTTCCTTAAGCATAGCCTAGGCAGTTTAAAAAAGCAAACAATTATTTTTCATAGTGTTATAGAAAGGAAACTCCAAGATTGAAGTGCCAGCACATTAATTATGTGACCAGAGTTCACTTCCTGGATTGCAGTCAGTTAATTTCTACTTGGATTTACCTAAGTATGGCAACAGAGATAAATCTCTATTCTCCCCACTTCCTGTGTGTGTGTGTGAATATGTGGGTCTCCCTGTGTGTGTGTACCTGTGTCTGTGTGGGTCTATGTATGTTTACATGCCTCCTTCACTCAACCCATCTATTTTCCTCTTCTTTCTTTCTACTGGGGCACTAATTTTACTGGGAGACTCTCATTCTCATGGTTTCTTCTTACCCTAATTACTTCACAGAAATTCTACCTCTAAATATCACCACACTGAAAGCTATAACTTGAATACAAGAATTTTGTGGAAACACAAACACAACAATGTCTGATACAGATGAAGGCATTTTACAAAACATTTCCTATGGGTCTTGGATATCTATGAAGAGATGAAAGGCCCCAGAATTGTAATTGTGAGGTTTCAGGGACAATTGGATTTGGAAGTTCTTTTCATCTTTCTTTGTGTAAAGGTAGAATACAAATTATGCCACAGCAGGGAAGTGTTGCATTTCAGAGCTGAACAAAGCAGACACATGACAATATCTCTACTCAGAAAGATAATCCATACTTGTAGACAGATGCTAAGTATAACATGTGATTTCACCCATCCCAGGAAAAGTCTGAATAAGACATTTTATTCTATTAATTTGAATCTATAGAAAATGACTGAGTCCTGGAGAGTGCTTTGAACAAACTTCTAAATACTATAGAAGAAATGATTACCAGCATGCTAAATCATCCAGTTTGGGGCAGATTTGTTCTTGGAATTGGAAGCACCATTTTATACCTAAGAATATGGTTTGTCTACTTCCAATCAGGATGGAATCACTGGAGCTATATTCACTTCACCTCCTGAAAATTCAAAACCCAGATAAAATAAAATAACTGCCATATTCAAAACACTGGATGCTTTCTCAGCATCTAGTGAAATGATCATACGGTTTTTGTCCTTGAGTTTATTTATGTGGTGAATTACGTTGATGGATTTCCGTATATTGAACCA
>NC_045030.1:9640389-9641742 GCF_008632895.1 Mastomys coucha | reverse complement strand
TGCCTCCTCTGCCTCTGCCTCTCTGCTGCTCTGCCTCTCTGCCTCTCTGCCTCTCTGCCTCTCTGCCTCTGCCTCATTCTGGGCATAAAGGCTTGCTAATATATACACTCTGAATAAACTTAAATGTTTATAAATAAAATAAGCACTTTCATAGCCTCTAGTTAAAAAGAGATACTAAAAAAATTTAAAGGTGTATTGAATTGAGTTAAAAACGAACACAAAATGTATGTACATTTATCAGGTGATAGATGGGACTAAACAAGACAAGAAGAACATTCTTAATACTTAAACAGAAAAATTCAATTAAATTACTTCCATTTTAAAATATTTAAAAATGAGCATAAAACTCAACACACATAGAATAAAGGTAATACAAATGTTAGAGAAGTAATTGGTGGACTAGTAAACAGAAAAAAGATAGAGGAAATGAATGTAACTAAAGAAAGATATGCTTTTTAAATTAATACAAGTGATATATCTGTAGTTGGCAAAATTAAAACATTAAAGATATCCAATTCTAATTTCAAGACATAAATTTCCATTATAAGAAACAGGAGAAGGTCACTCCTTCCTTATTAAGAATCTATGGATTTTTATTGGACGACAAAGAAATATTTCAAAAAAGTATACACCTGTAATTTGAAACACTTAAAAGAAATTAATGAATTTAGAGACAGAAACTAATAAAATTCAGTAAAGAAGAAACAACATATACAGTAAATATATTTCATATGTGGTTTAAAAATTGTACACAAAGAAAGCCCAAGATCCAGATTGCTTTGTAGTGAATTTAGCATTAATTTATTATTTATTTAAAGTAAAGGGAAGCCAGCCATGAAGATTTTAGAGTTGGACTTGGTGGTGGTGGTAGTAATGCTGAGAAGACTTGGAGGAGCAGAATGGAGTATGGGTATGATAGAAATAGATTGTACGTGGGTATGAAGTTCTCAAAGAATAAATGAGAGTATATTATAAAATACTGTAAGAATAAAAGTAATATTATTCTCTAAGATCAAAAATCGACAAATGGTACCTCAAAAAATTCCAAAGCAGAGGATACTATCAATAGGACAAAACAGCAACCAATAGGTTGGGGGAAAGATCTTTGCCAATCCTACATCTGACAGAGAGCTAATATCCAATATACATAAAGAACTTAAGGAGTTAGACTCCAGAGAACCAAATAACCCTATTAAAATATGGGGTACAGAGCTAAACAAAGAGTTCTCAACTGACGAATACAGAATGGCTGAGAAGCACCTAAATAAATGTTCAACATCCTTAATCATCAGGGAAATACAAATCAAAACAACACTGAGATTCCACCTCACACCAGTCAGAATGGCTAGGATA
>NC_045030.1:9631222-9639680 GCF_008632895.1 Mastomys coucha | reverse complement strand
GCAGAGACAAACTATGGAGCAGAGACTGAAGGAAGGACAATCCAGAGACTGCCCCACCTGGGAATCCTCCCCATATTGAATCATCAAATCCAGACACTTTTGTGGGTGCCAGCAAGTGCTGGCTAACAGGAGCCTGATATAGCTGTCTCCTGAGAGGCTTTGCTAGTATCCAACTAATACAGGACTAGAGGTTCAAAGCCATTGGACTGAGTACAAGGTCTCCAATGAAGGAGCTAGAGAAAGGACCCAAGGTACTGAAGAGTTTGCAGACCCTTAAAATGAACAACAATATGAACTAACTAGTACCCTCAGAGCTCCCAGGGACTAAACCACCAACCAAAGAGTACACATGGTGGGACTAATTGTTACAGCAGCATATGTAGTAGAGGATGGCCAAGTTGGTCATCAATGGGAGGAGAGGCCCTTGGCCCTGTGAAGGTTCTATGCCCCAGTGTAGGGGAATGCCAGGACCAGGAAGCAGTACAGGGTGGATTGGTGAGCAGGGGAAGGAAGAGGGAACAGGGTTTCCTTTTTTTGTTGTTGTTGTTTTTTTTACATTTTATTTTATTTTTCCTTTTTTTTCTGAGGAAATCTGGGAAAGCAGATATCATATGACATGTAAATTAAGAAAATATCTAATAAACCACCAACCAAAGAGTACACAATGCGGGACCCATGGATACAGCTGCAAAATTAGCAGAGGATGATATTGTCTGGCATTAATTTGATGAGAGGCACTTGGTCCTATGAAGGCTTGAATCCCCAGTGTAGGGGAATGCCTAGGCAGTGAGGTGGGACTGGATGTGTGGGTAGTAGCATACCCTCATAGAAGCAGGGGGATGGGGGATGGGATAGAGGGTTCCAGAAGGGAAACCAGGAAAGGGAATAGCATTTGAAATGTGAATACATAAAATATCCAATAAAATAAATAAAATATAAAAACAAAAAAAGAATAAAGCCAATGATATACTGATTTCCTTTGTACATTTGAGAGGAGGACACACTTTCTAACTCAAACAACCCTAGCATTACCAAATATTAAAGACAGATTGACATTTCTAGAAAAATAAAACCACAACAATCAACAAATGTAGAATAATATTATTTATGAACATAACTATTAAATGTTTAGGAAATATAATTTAACAACTATTAAAATTAAACCACATTATGAACAAATGAAGTATTATCTCAAGAATTTGATATTAATTTAATATTTTAAATAAAAATCAGACCATCATACTAGCAAACTAGTGAATTAAAGATAGGTAAACATACACAGTAACAGGGTCCCCAATGAAGGAGCTAGAGAAATGATCCAAGGAGCTGAAGGGTTTGCAGTCCCTTAGGAGGAAGAACAATATGAACTAACTAGTACCCTTAGAGCTCCCAGGGACTAAACCACCAACCAAAGAGCACACATGGTGGGACTCATGGCTCCAGCTGCATATGTAGAAGAGGATGGCCTCAAGAGTCATCAATGGGAGGAGAGGCTCTTGGTCCTATGAAGGCTCTATGCCCCAGTGTAGGTGAATGCCAGGGCCAGGAAGCAGGGCAGGGTAGGTTGGTAAGCAAGGGGAGGGAATAGAGTTTTTTCCAGGTGATGAAATGGGAAAGGGGATATCACTTGAAATGTAAATAAAGAAAATATCTAATAAAAAATACATTTCAGAAAATATAATGCACCTTCTTTAATGATTTTTTTAAAATAATTATTTATGTGTGTGAGTGTTTTGTCTGAATGTGTGCCTGTTAACTGCTTGCATGCCTCATACCCAAGGAGCTCAGATACTTTGGAATTGGAGTTATGGATGTTTGTGAACCAACATGTTGCTGTTAAGAAGGGAACTTGTGACCTCTACAAGCACAGTGGGTGCTCTTAACTGAGCTATCTCTTCAGCTTCTACAAAGCACATTCTTATAGTGAGAGTAGAATATACTGAGAAAGGACCTTCCACCTTAAAGGCAAATCTAGAAAACTCGATAGCTTCAAATCACATTTAATTGTGAAATGAACCCTTTCTTTTTTATTCATTTTTTATTAAATTAATTTAATTTTACACTCCATATTCCATTACCTGCCTCCATCCACCCTCAGACTGTTCCATATCATACACCTCCTCATCACCTTCTAGCTCCATATGCATGTCCCATCCTCACCCCCACCCCACCTGATCTCTAAATTTCCTGGGGCCTCCAGTCTCTTGAGGGCATCATCTCTGAATGAATACAGACTCAGAAGTCCTCTCATGTTTGTGTGTTGGGAGACTCATATCAGCTGGTTTATGCTGCCTACTTGGTGGTCCAGTGTTTCAGAGATCTCAGGAATCTGGGTTAATTGAGACTGCCGGTCCACCTACAAGATTGCCCTTCTCCTCAACTTCTTTCAGCCTTCCCTAATTCAACAACAGGGGTCAACTGCTTCTCTGTTCATTGGTTGGGTGCAAATATCAACATCTGACTCTTTCAGCTGCTTGTTGGGTCTTGCAGAGTGCGGTCATGATAGGTCCCTTTTTGTGAGCACTCCACAGCCTCAATAATAGTGTCAGGCCTTGGGACCTCCCCTTGAGCTGGATCCCACTTTTCCTCAGGATCCTCTCCATTTCCATCCCTGTAGTTCTTAAAAGACAAGAGCAATTATGGGTCAGAGTTGTGACTGTGGGATGGTAACCCCATCCCTCACTTGATGCCCTGTCTTCCTGCTGGAGGTAAGCTCTATAAGTTCCCTTCTCCTACTGTCAGGCATTTCATGTAAGATCCCTCCCTTTGAGTCCTGAGAGTCTCTTACCTCCCAGGTCTCTGGTGCATTCTGGAGGGTCACCCCAACCTCCTATTTCCTGAGGTTGCCTGTTTCTATTCTTTCTGCTGGCCCTCAGGGCTTCAGTTCTTTCTCGTCACTCAATACCAGATCAGGTTCCCCACTCCACCCTACTCCCCACCCCAGGCCCCTTTCCCTCCCAGGCCCCTCCCTCCCCATTTATGATTGCTTTCTTCTCTCTCCCAAGTGGGACTAAGGGGTCCTCACTTCAGCATTTCAGCTTGCTCACCTTTTTGAGTTCTGTAGACTTTATCTTGGGCATTCTGCCATTTTTGTGGCTAATATACACTTATTAGTGAGTACATACCATGCATGTCCTTTTGGGTCTGACTTACCTCACTCAGAATGATATCTTCTAGTTCCATTCATTTGCCTGCAAAATGCAGGATGTTCTCATTCTTAATAGATGAGTAGTATTCCATTGTGTAAAGGCACCCACATTTTCTGTGTCCATTCTTCTGTCATGGGACATCTAAATTGTTCCAGCTTCTGCCTATCACAAATTAGGCTGCTAAGAACATAGTGGAATTCATGTCCCTGTGGCATAGTGGGGCATCTTTTGGGTAAATTCCCAAGAGTGGCATACATGGGTCTTCAGATAAATCTATTTCCAATTTTCTGATGAACCTCCAGATTTATTTCCAGAGTGGTTGTACCAGTTTGTAATCCCACCAGCAATAGAGGAGTATTCCTCTTTCTGCACATCCTCTCCAACATGTGTTGTCACATGAGGTTTTGATCTTAGCTATTCTGATTGGTATAAGGTGGACTCTCAGGGTTGTTTTGATTTGCATTTCTCTGATCACTAAGGACTTTGAACATTTCTTTAAGTGTTTCTCAGCCATTTGAGATTCTTCACTTGTGAATTCTCTGTTTAGTTCTATATCCTATTTTTTGATTAGGTTGTTTGGTTTTTTTGGTGATTAACTTCTTGAGTTCTTTATGTATTTTGGATATTAGCCCTCTATCAAATATGGGGTTAGTGAAGTTTTTTCCCAATTTGTCTTATTGACTATGTTCTTTGCCTTACAGATGCTTTCCAGTTTCATGAGAGGTCCCATTTATCAATCCTTGACCTTAGTGCATGAGCCATTGGAGTACTCTTTAGGAAATTTCCCCCTGTGCCAATGAGTTCAAGACTCATTCCCACTCTCTCTTCTATTTAGGATTAGTGTATCTGTTTTTATGTTGAGGTCCTTGATCCACTTGGACTTAAGCTTTGTACAAGGTGACAAATATGGGTCTATTTTCATTCTTCTACATACAGACAGCCAGTTAGACCAGCACCATTTATTGAAGGTGCTTTCTTTTTTCCATTGTATATTTTTGGCATCTTTGTTAAAGATAAAATGACCGTAAGTGTGTGGTTTTATTTCTGGGTTTTCAATTCTATTCCATTGATCAACATGTCTGTCTCTGTACCAAATCCATGTAGTTTTTATCACTATTTCTTGAGGTCAAGGATGGTGATTCCTCAAGCTGTTCTTTTATTGTTAAGAATTCTTTTCATGATTTTCTCTCCACTGACTTTGTTAGGTGGGACCAGACAGGGGGCACACACCTCAGAAGTGGCAGCACAGCCAGCACAGGATCCTTTCTACCTCCTTCTACACCTATAAGGGACTGCAGATCCACAGCCCTCTCTGCCCCTTCCCTGAAAGCAGAGAGCTTGCCTTTGGGGAGTGCTCCAACCCAGGGTCTTAGGTGAAATCTCCATTTTCTCTCTGGTGACTTTCTAAGGCAGGACCAGCCAGGAGGCACAGGCCTCAGAAGTAGCAGGGCAACCAGCTCAGGATCCTTTCTACCTCTGTCTACATCTAGGATGGACTGCAGATCCACAGCCTTCTCTGCCCCTTCCCCCGCAAGTGGAGAGCCTGTCTACAAGGTTTGTTCTGACCCCAGGACTCAGGAGGGACAACTGATCCATAGCCCACTGAACACGGGTCTTACCAGAGGAGAGCCAATCTCCCAGAAGTGCTGACACAGTCTTACAGACCCACAGGAGGAACAAGTTACAGCCAGAGACAGCAAGAACATCTAATACCAGAGATCAACAGATGGATAAAGGCAAAAGCAAGAATCTTACCATCAGAAACCAAGACTATTTGGCTTCATCAGAGCAAGATTTGGATCTAAAATCATATCTCATGATGGTGATAGAGGAATTTAAGAAGAGCATGAATAACTTTCTTAAAGAAATACAGGAGAACACAGGTAAACAGGTTCAAGGTTTTAAAGAGGAAACACAAAAATCCCTTAAAGAATTACAGGAGAACACAAGTAAACAAGTAGAAGCCCTTAAAGAGGAAACACAAAAATCCTGTAAAGAATTACAGAAAAGCACAACCAAACAGGTAAAGGAATTGAACAAAACCATACAGAACATAAAAATGGAAGTAGAAACAGTTAAGAAATCACAAAGAGGAACAACCCTGGAGATAGAAATTTTAGGAAAGAAGTCAGGAGCCATAGATGCAAGCATCACCAACAGAATATAAGAGATAGAAGAGAGAATCTCAGGTGCAGAAGATACCATAGAAAACATTGACACAACAGTCAAAGAAAACACAAAATGCAAAAAGCTCCTAATCCAAAACACCCAGGAAATCCAGGACAAAATGAGAAGACCAAACCTAAGGATAATAGGTATAGAACAGAGTAAAGACTCACAATGTAATGGGCCAATAAATATCTTCAACAAAATTATAGAAGAAAACTTCCCTAACCTAAAGAAAGAGATGCCCTTGTACACACAAGAAGCCTATAGAACTCCAAATAGACTGGACCAAAAAAGAAATTCCTCCCACCACTTAATAGTCAAAACATCAAATGCACAACTCAAAGAAAGAATATTAAAAGCAGTGAGGGAAAAAGGTCAAGTAACATATAAAGGCAGGCCTATCAGAATTACACCAGATTTCTCACCAGAGACTATGAAAGCCAGAAGATCCTGGGAAGGAATTGTAGAGACTAACTATGGAACAGAGACTAAAGTAAGGACAATTCAGAGACTGCTCCACCTGGAATCCTTCCCATATTCAATCATCAAATCTAGATACTATTGTGGATGCCAGCAAGTGCTGGCTTACAGGAGCCTGATAAAGCTATCTCCTGAGAGGCTCTGATAGTACCTGACTAATACAGAAGTAGAGGCTCACAGCCATTCATTGGACTGAGTACAGGGTCCAAATGAAGGAACTAGAGAAAGGACACAAGGAGCTGAAGGGTTTGGAGCTCCTTAGGATGAACAACAATATGAACTAACTAGTACACTCAGAGCTCCCAAAGACTAAACCACCAACCAAAGAGTACAGATGGTGGACTAATGGCACCAGCAGCATATGTATAGCAGAGGATGGCCAAGTCAGTCATCAATGGGAAGAGAGGCCCATAGAACCTTTGCCCTGTGAAGGTTCTATTCCCCAGTATAGGGAAATGCCAGGAAGGAATGGGGTGGTGAGCAGGGGGAGGGGAGAGAGAACAGGGGTTTTGGGTTTTTTAAAATTTAATCTTATTTTTTTGGAGGTGAACCTGGGAAAAGAGATATTGTAAATAAAGAAAACGTGTAATAAAAAAAAATTAAAAAAAGAATTCTTTTCACTATTCTGTTTTTTTTGTTTTTGTTTTTGTTGTTTGTTTTTTTGCCTTTCCAGATGAATTTGAGAATTGCTCTTCCCATTTTTTTGAAGAACTCTGTTGAAATTTTGATGGGGATTTCATTGAATCTATAGATTGCCTTTGGTAGGATGGCCATTTTTACTTATGTTAATTCTGCCAATCTGTGAGCATGGGAGATCTCTCCATTTTCCGAGATCATCTTCAATTTCTTTCTTGAGATACTTGAAATTATTGTCATACAGGTCTTTCACTTGTTTGATTAGAGTTACCCCAAGGTACTTTATATTATTTGTGGCTATTGTGAAAGCAGTTGTTTCCTTAATTTCTTTCTCAGCTTGTTTATCCTTTGTATAAAGGAAGGCTACTGATTTATTTGAGTTAATTTTATATCCAGCCACTTTGCTGAGGTTGCTTATTAGCTGGAAAAGCTTTCAGGTAGAATTTTTGGGGTCATTTATGCATACTATGCTATCATCTGCAAATAGTGATACCTTCATTTCTTCTTTACCAATTTGTATCCCCTGATGTCTTTCCATTGTCTTATGGTTCTAGCTAACACTTCGAGTACTATATTAAATAGATATGTGGAGGGTAGGCATCCTTGTCTTGCCCCATATTTCAGTGGGATTGCTTCAAGAATATCTCCATTTTATTTGATAATGGCTATTGGTTTGCAGTAAATTGCTTTTATTATGTTTAGGTATGGGCCCTGAATTCTCAATTTCTCCAACACATGAAGGGGTGTTATATTTTGTTAAATGCTTTTTCTGTATCTAAGGAGAGGATCATGTGATTTTTTTCTTTGAGTTTGTTTATATAGTGAATTATGTTAATAGATTTTCATGTATTAAACCAACCTTTCATCCCTGGTATGAAGCCTACTTGATCATGGTGAATGATGGTTAATAAGCCAGAAGATCCTGGTCAGAGGTCATGCAGACTCTAAGAGAACACAAATCCTATCCCAGCCTACTATACTCAGGAAAACTTTCAATCAATGTCGATGGAGAAACCAAAATATCCCAGGACAAAACCAAATTCAAACAGTATCTATCTACCAACCCAGCCCTACAGAGGATCCTGGAAGGAAAACTCCAACATAAAGAAGATACCTGCACCAATGAAAGGACAAGATATTAAGCATCTCACAATAGAGCCAAAAGCATAGAGCCACAAGCATATAAAGCAACCTACAAAAACAAACATATCAGGAACCAACAATCATCTCTCTTTATTATCTCTCAATATTAATGGACTCAAGTCACCTATAAAAAAATAAGGTTACAGACTGGATACACAAACAAGATCCAGCATTTTGATAAACACACTTCAAAAACAAAGACAGGTACTAGCTCAGAGTAAAAGGATGGAAAAACGTCTTCCAAGCAAATGATCCCAAGAAACAAGCAGGAGTTGCCATCCTGATATCCAATAAAATAGACTTTCAAACAAAAGTTATGAAGCATGATGAATAAAGACACTTCATATTCTTAAAGGGGAATATCCACCAAGAGAAAGTCTCAATTCTGAACATCTATGCCCCAAGTGCAAGAGCACCCACATTCAAAAAATAAACTATACTAAAACATAAAACATATTGAGCCACATACAATAATAATGGGAGACTTTAACACCCCACTTTTGCCAATGGACAGGTCACTGAAACAGAAACTAAGCAGAGGCATAGTGAAACTAATAGAGGTTATGAACCAAAAGGATTTAACAGATATCTACAGAACATTTCACTCTGAAACAAAAGAATACATCTTCTCAGCACCTCATGGTACCTTCTACAAAATTGACCATATAATTGGTCACAAAACAATCTTTAAGAGATACAAGAAGATTGAAACAATTCCATGTATCCCTTTAGATTTCCATGGCCTAAGGCTGGTCTTCAATAACAGCAATAACTACAGAAAACCCACATACACATAGAAACTGAACAGTTCTCTACTCAATGACAACTTGGATAGGGAAGAAAGAAAGAAAGAAAGAAAGAAAGAAAGAAAGAAAGAGAGA
>NC_045030.1:9626138-9631086 GCF_008632895.1 Mastomys coucha | reverse complement strand
AGGAAGAAATTAAAGACTTCCTGGAATTTAATGAAAATATTGACACATCATACCCAAATTTATGGGACACAATGAAAGCAATGCTAAGAGGAAAGTTGACAACACTAATTGCCTTGGTAAAGAAACTGGAGAGATCTTACACTAACAACTTAACAGCACACATGAGAGCTCTAGAACAAAAAGAAACAAACTCACCCAAGAGGAGTAGAAGGCAGAAAATAGTCTAAATTGCCATGGACTGGGTTGCTTCGGGGACCCTTTATTCTGTGGGATGATAAACGTTCTGGCCTGGTGGGCAAAGGATTCGGCTAGTGACAAACAGTCATGACACAAGGGAGTACAGTATCTGAATGCAATTTGTACAAAGTAGAAATAGGGCTTATATAGTATACAGCAAAACAGGGCAAATGACAGAAGTCACTTAGGCAGGAGATGGCTACATCAAAGTCAGTGAGAACAAGCAGCCAGGTGCAAAGCGGAGGAGCAGTGGTGTCCTTCTTCTTGGGCTATTTTGGTAGCCCCAAGATAAATTCTCTGGGTTCGTCTGAGGCAAGTAGCTGAAGGTTGTATTCTAGCATTCCTTGGCTGTAACATAAATAATTAGTGGGTGAAGTCCTACAACTTCTAACTTCTCACTTTCAGTAAAACCAAGAGTCTCACTCTTTGTGTGAGACTGCTCTGATAACAAGTGCCTAACTGCTATCTCTAACTCTTGAGACACCCTGTCTGGTAAGATAGCTTCTTAGTAAAAATTTCAAGCTAATTTACAAGTAGGAAATCTATTAGGATTATTGAAACATTGTGGAGGCCAGGAAATAATGTTTAATCTCAGTTTTAGCTAATAATGAAATATTTCTTAGGGCACCTTTATGCCTGAATAAAGAAAGCATGCAGATCTCCCCACAGACTTTAGCAGAGACCAATCTGGGAACACATCTGAGCTAGGAGATGTCAGCAACTGGGCTTCCTCAGGAGACTGACTCCTTTTGAAGTATACGCCTCAGGTCTGTGATCAGGTTTTTAGGCCTGTCCAGACAGTACTGAAGTAGACGAGTTCTGTGTGACACTAAATCAGAGCCAAATCAACCAAATAGAAACAAAGAAAACAATACAAAGAATCAACAAACTAGAAGCTGGTTCTTTGGGAGAATCAACCAGATAGATAAACCCCTAGCCAAACTAACTAAAGGGCCAAGAGGCAATATCCAAATTAACAAAATCAGAAATGAAAAGGGAGACATAACAACAAAAACAGAAATTCAAAAAATCATCAGATCCTACTATAAAAGTCTATACTCAACGAACATGGAAAATCTAGATGAAGTGGAAGGTTTTCTAGACAGATGCCATATACCAAAGTTAAATCAAGAGCAGGTAAACTATCTAAATAGGCCCATATCACACAAGGAAATAGAAGTCATTAAAAACCTCCCAATGAAAAAAAGCCCAGGGCCAGATGTGTTTAGTGCAAAATTCTACCAGACCTTCAAAGAAGACCTGATATCATTTTCCTCAAACTATTCCATAAAATATAAACAGAAGGAACACTACCTAACTCTTTCTATGAAGCCACAATTACTGTTTCCTAAACCACACAAGGACCTTATCAAGAAAGAGAACTTCAGATGAATCTTGCTTATTAATATTCATGCAAAAATACTCAATAAAATTCTTGCAAACAGAATCCAAGAAATGAATCCTTTCTTACATCTCTCATGAAAAGCATATGTCTTGTTTTACCACATATATTTAAATAGTCACAGAAAACACAATCATATACTTGAATAATGCAGTGCAATCTACTGAAAATTATTATGGGGAGTTAGTGAATTTCACAAGCTTGAAGAATACAATATTGACATATAAATATATATGTATATATTAATCAATGGAATATTTATATACCACTAATGTTGGAATGCAGAATTTAAAATGATATTATATATAATTGAATAACATCAAATATTCAGGAATAAAACTGCCAAAAATGTGTGTAAGACATGAAAATAAACAAAATTTTACTGAAATTAAAGACCTAAGCAAAATGTATAGGTTGTTAAGTATACAATGATTCATTTTTATTAATATTTCAATTCTCCATTGGTTTAATGATTTGATGTGATACATGTAATAAATTAAAATCTATGTAATCTGTGCATAGGAACTGACAGACAAATCCTGAAATTCATACAGTCACACAAAAGAAATGGAGTAGACAACATAGCCTCAAAGAAGATTGGACAGCTAAGACTACTGCAGCTTAAGGGTTGCTTTAAAGCTCCAGTAGTTATGAGAGTATTGTTTTAGTATGAAGAAAAACAACTAGATCAGTGGAATAAAGGAGTTAATGTGTGTAGATGCACACATATACAAATAGTTCATTTTTAAAAAGCAAAGTACAATAGTAATCTAGTGAAAAGAAGTGTTCTTTCTTTTAAAGAGAGTGCTGGAATAAGGTATGTTATGTAATAACTTCGTTCTACGTCTAATACCAGAGTCAAAAACTCATTACAAGTGATTTCAAACATCAATGGAAAACCTAAAAGTGAACAAGTTCTAGAAGAAAACATTGGCTAAGGTAATTGTGATACTTTGTTAAGTAAAGATTTCTAAATTATGACAACTATATTATTAAAATAGAAATAATATGATGAACTTCATTAAAGTTAAAATCTGCTTTTAAACTGACACTGTTAGGTAAATAAAAAGGCGATTAATAGACTGGAAGAAAATATATCCAAGGCATATATCTAGTGAAAAACTTATCTCCAATACATAGGATCAAACTTGCCCAATGAGAAAATGAGAGCAAGCAAGGCTAGTGAAAGAATAACCACAAGGTGATTTGGGGGAAGATGTAACTGCTCTTTTTGGTGCAGTGATAGTCAATACAGCACAAAGATGAAACATCAGTATTTGTGAATATGTGTCTATTAACTAGAGTGTTTTATGAGTTGTAGTGGAAAGACTTAAAGCAGCAAGAATTTTGTATAAATACAGTGCTCCAATTGCAAATCATGCTTCAAGCAAACAGGCTTAATCTGCTTTAAACTATGTGCAATTCACACAGAGATTAAACAAGTAAGGCATATAGTCCAGGTAATGGGAGTTAAGATTCTCAATGTTAGAGAAGTTCCAAGTATTCAAAAAAGAAAACAATAGAATAAATCCAAACTTAAGCTAGTGAGCAAACCTTTGAAATGAAATAAGAAATTCGAGTAGCTTCACATTTCCCCCATAATATTTATGTCTAACTAATCATATTGATTTATGTATTGTGTAACAATATATATCTATATAAAATGATATACAATTAGTTATATTTATTAAGTACTGTGGTTGTTTAGAACATTTGGCTATACATTATTAGCTATTTCTCCCTCTATGACATCAGATTAATTGTAAAATTAGACTAGATATTGTGATTTGCTTCTAATGGAATAAATAAGATAAAGCTGTAATATTAAAGGAACAGGAGTGCGGGGTTTTTTTATATTAACCAAGTGGATAATATTACCAACAAGGAATCATACTGACATGTACTCTTGGTATGATGTTAGTAAAACATCATTTTACATCTCTGCCTAGTCTTCCTCAAGCCCCAAATATCAATTTCATCATGACAGAATTATCAGACAAACTCGAGTCAAGAAATATGCCATGCAACATATGATTTGTTCTTCTCAAAAATATCCATGGCTTTGAAATCTGGGAAAGACTGAGAAATAATAATTCTGGATTGAAACTAAAGTAAAGTCCTAGTAAGCAGAAGAACTGGTGAAATCCTAATAAAGCCAGGATGTAGTGTGAGTAACTACACAGACTTGAGAACTAGTTTCAACAATAACAATCGCTTAAATCTCTTAAAGAGCTTATTTATGTAAGATGCTAACTTTAGAGAAAATTGAATACATTTTGGAATTCTTGGTACTGGCTTCAGAATTTCTCTGTAAATCTAAAATTATTTCCAAGTAAAACATTTTTTAAAGAGGTGATTCAAGTTTTAAACTTGCAACTTATGAATGAAGAGAAATAGATAGCAAAGAGGCAAATGAAAACTTATCATTACTCTTTAGGGAAATGCAAATCAAAGTCATTATGAGATAGCAATGCAAACATAGTGTAAAGGCCCAAAATAGACACAAATCCAAAACAAAATATTTTGAGTGTTATTGAGTAATTAATTAGAGTGCTGAGCAACTAGAATTGCATAATTTTGATAAGAATGGGAAAAGGTAGCATTTAGCAAAGTAGTATGACAGTTTCTTAGAAAGATAAACTATGCCCACCAGGCTGGGAACAGATCTCAGTGGTGGGATCCCCACCTAGTGCGCATGGAACTCTAACATTTCAAGGGAAAATAAACAAGCAATCAAAGCAGCAATTGTTCCTCACACCTACAGTATCATCCAGGCAAGAAAAATAAATACAGCATCCATTTATACACAGACTGATACACAAATGTTCACAATAGCATCAGTTGTGATGGTCAAAGACTAAAGACAACAGAAATTTACCCAAATGTATGAATAAATAAGTTGTGAAATGTCGAGTTAATTAAATATTGCCCTGAAATAAAGAGGAACAAAATACTGATATAAATAAGATATGTGAGCCTCATGTTAATTATGCTGAGGAAGTAGAGAAAAATGATGCTTGTTGTATGAGTCCATTTATATAGTACTGAAGAAAATGAAAATTAGTGTACAGTAACACAGTACATCAGTAGTTACCTTGAGAAGAAATAACGTTGGGGGTTATCAGAAGAAGAATTCCCAAGGATATAAGGACGCACTGAACTTGACAGCAATGTTCATTATCTTAATTGTGGTAGTAATTTAATATATCTATAAAATTATATTATTTAAATATTTCCAGTTCAAATGGGACCTCTTAAAGTTGCAAAGCTTCTGTAAGGCAAAAGACACTGTGAATAGGACAAATCGGC
>NC_045030.1:9603333-9624531 GCF_008632895.1 Mastomys coucha | reverse complement strand
AAAAAAAAAAAAAAAAAAAAAAAAATTACATGTCAATTATAGCAAAATAGTTACATTGAAATATGTACAACTATTCTTATTTCATATTTTAAAGGTACTTGAATAACAAGTGTTAATTTTAGGTAATTAGCACAATTATGCACATATAATTAAATATAGTTAAAGACTCATTATTACTAAATCTCCTTGAGGGCCTTTTAAAACACATTTTTGAAACATTATATTCTATTACTATACTTTCTGATTCATTAGATCTATACTGTGCCTGACCACTTGTATTTCTAACACATTCCTAGGTGATGTTAGCTATGAGACCCACTGCTTCAAACTTTAGGTATTTTGAGTCAGATGCATGGAGGTTTGAACCCTGGATATAATATTTACTAATTGTATAATATTATAAAATATCTGTGTGGCTCATTCTATTCAAGTTCTGGCCAGGCCTGCCCATGCTTTGTTTCTGCAATCAAAACAAATCAGGTGTATTCCTTCAAGTCCTATGATCATAGACAGCTTTTTGTGTGTTCCTAAGCAAATAGATTCCTCTTATATAAAACTATACCTCTAACAGTGGTAATACCTGTGATGCAGAGCCATTGTACAAATTACTTGATTACCATAGCACTACCATGTGTGTAATGAGAAACTACTAGATAACAATTATCAATATTATGTTTTGCTAGTAGTCACTCCTCTCTCTCTCTCTCTCTCTCCCTCCCCCCCCCTCTCTCTGTGGGTGTATGTGGGTGTTGTGATACATGGGCACATGTGTGCCATGAATGTGAAGGCTAGGGGAGAATCACTGGTGTCATTATTAAGTCATCCATCTTGGTTTTGGAAATAGGTTATCTCAGAGGTCTGGGACTGTCCAGATAGCCTAGCCTGGCTGGCCAGTTTGCACCATGGTTTCACCTGTCTTTTTCTCCCCTGATTACCAATGCACACCACTAAGCTTGGTTTTGATTTTCTAGGTTCTGGGGATTAAACTCAGACCTTCTGATTGTCAGGCAAGCAATTTACAACTTGAAGATCCCCCCAGTCCTCTGTTTCAGTAGTTTCCTTGGTTGGTTCACATTTTGCAAAATTGAGAAAATGTAAGCACTAATAAACTTAAATAAAAATAAGATGCATTTATTTTTATTTTATGTGCATGAGTGTTTTATCTGTCTGTGTGTCTGTATGTGTATCAAGTACATACCTGGTATGCATGGAGGTTAGAAGAGGGCATCAAATCCCCCTTAAATGGAGTTATACATGATTATGAGTCACTATGTGGGTATAAGGAATCAAACCCAGATCCTCTGCAAAATCAGTAAGTGCTCTTAAATGTGGTGCCATTTTCAGCCAAAAGTTCAAAGCATTATTATAATTACTGTTGGTATACATATTTTCTATTTTGGTTATTTCTGTCACAAAAATATAAATATGTTCTCATGAACAACTCTCTTTTGTTCCCTCATGTTCTCTCTGCTTCAAACCATTGTAAGCAACCTGTAAGCTTGTGTTTACACAGTTAATGGGCGGTTTATCTTCTCTGTTCTCAAAGTCCATAATTTTGAATTTACCTATTCACTAAAATGTATTTATAATCCATCTGTACTGGCTAGTTTTGTGTGTCAACTTGACACAGGCTGGAGTTATCACAGAAGGGAGCTTCAGTTGGGGAAGTGCCTCCATGAGATCCAGCTGTGGGGCATTTTCTCAATTGCCCCTTGTGGGTGGTGCCATCCCTGGGCTGGAGGTCTTGGGCTCTATAAGAGAGAGGGCTGAGCCAGCCAGGAGAAGCAAGCCAGTAAGGAACAGCCCTCCATGGCTTCTGCATCAATTTCTGCTTCCTGACCTGCTTGAGTTCCAGTCCTGACTTCCTTGGTGATATACAGCAATATGGAAGTAAGCCAAATAAACCCTTTCCTCCCCAACTTGCTTCTTGGTCATGATGTTTGTGCAAGAATAGAAACCCTGACTAAGACACCATCAAACAATACTTATGGTGATTTCAAGGACATTCACATACAAGGAATTGTGAGCAATTTGAGATGCCAAATTCACATTCTAGTTGAGATCAGAAAAGGTGACTGCTTTTCTGTTTCAGCTCTTAGTGTCACCTTTTTGTGGTTTATTTAATGGCATGATCTTTGAATTTTTGTGCTTTTCAAAGGTGATTTTTAAATTCAAAGTGGCCTCAAAGCATAGCAGTGAAGTGCCATCTAGTATTTCTAAATGTATGAAGTCTGTTGTGCTTACAAAGAAAATCTGTCTTAAGCAACTTTCCGTCAGGCTTGATTTATAATGGTGCTGGCCATGTGCTCAATGTTAAGTTGTCATTAAACCAAGCACATATAATGCAAAGTTACATATTAATACTGAGACTAGAGAGCTGAAGGAAGCTATTCCTATATTTCTCTATGAAGTAGTGGTTCATTATTCATTAATTCAGAATTCATGGTATAGACCATTATTACCCTGAATAATGGGAATCAATTATATATAACAATATATAACTTACTCATTTGAGCCCACAATTAAGACTAAAATAAGGATCTGGCAAGCACCCAACATTGAGAAACATTGCAATTAGCATCTTGAGAAGGAGTCGATCAGCTCTCCAGCAACCTTGGGGATAGCAAAGGATATCCATTTGTTGACAAATATTTGAGTCTAAGTAAAGCTCTAGTCCTTATATTTATTTTTTGTCTTATTCTAGAGAGGTAAGTCAGTATGGATGGTAGAACCATTTGTTTTCTGACCTGTCTCTACTGAGGCAAAAATAGAGACTGCTACATTTAATGTACAGTGCTGTTGGTGAAGGTCAGGCACCATGTATGTATGTCACAGGAAATAGAAGAGGAGAACAGAAGATATTCAGAGAATCCTCTAAAATGTTGTGCTTGTGAGACAGCAATGAGATTTGGTAATATAGCTTCTGCTAATATTTTCTTTTAACATTATAGAGAAATCTTAGCAATAGTGTCATATATTCTTAGTTCAATCTTTTGATTTCTCACTTGCTACCTTGGCTATATGAAGGAAGTTGTTTTACTCTGTTTCCTACAGTTAGAACACTAATAATTGATTTTTAGTGACTTAGGAAAATTGGAGATTTATTTTACCTATTGTTCCTAGAGCCTGGAAGTCCAGTGTTGGGTGGCCACATCAGACTAAGTCTTTCTGCCCCATTGTAACATAACAGAGAAGCAATGTGAAATCAGGTGAATATAAAAGAGAGAAAAGAAAAGGGAGAGCCTTGCTTTGAAACAACTTGCTCTTACAGTAACTACTCCAGTCTCAAGATAACACTGTTTCATGAGACATTTTATCAATCATCTGTAAAGGCCCAACAGTCAAACACTACCATGGTGACATCAAATTAGAATATAGATTTTGGAAGGGATTAACCATAGAAAAGGTCACATTAAAATACCTAGCACAAAGCAAGAGTAATTAAAGTCAAGAAGTCATGCTTAAAGTATTGAGAGAGAAGAAAGTGTTTCAGAGAAAATGGCAGAAATAATCTAGATGCTTTTAATATTTAACACAAAGTCTTGACTTTCAGAATTGTAATGAACATTGTGAGTATTTTTAAAAGCATAGAAAATGTTTGACATTTCAGGCTGCATCTAAATAGCACACAACCTTTCACGATATTCTGTTAAAGAAATATAATGGTACAAACTTGAGCTTTAAACTTGTTTAATGGTGCAGTTTGTCTGTACTATGACTTCAGGAGAGTTAAAAGGTCTATAGAGATTTTGGAGAATGTTGAATTACCCACATCAGAAACTTGCCCTTACCAAGTCAAGTAATGGGTGTTATTTTGACAGCCTTGGACCTTAGATGAAAGACAGAAAAAAATGTCAGCAAAAGTTACCTTTATACTTGAGGAAGGCAGTTGATTGCTTTGAGGCAGAGAATAATTTGTGTACTTAGGTTACATGCCTGGGTTCTGGAAAAGAAATTGTAACTTTGAGAAAATTTGTGCATTGCTAGGAGGGATGAGATATGCATGAATTGGATAAAGTAAGTGCACTGGTTATAATATGATTAGTAATGTATGTGTTTCCCCCCCACCTCTCTCTCTCTCTCTCTCTCTCTCTCTCTCTCTCTCTCTCTCTCTCTCTCTCTGTGTATGAGCGTGTGTGTCTATGACTGTCTCTGTGTGTCTGTATGTACTGATTTAGAGAGCACAGCACAGCAAAGTGCTCAGTGGTACTAGATCCTTAATGCACCATGAGATCCTTAAAGTCCTGTGGAACCAGAAAGATATGATATCATCATATAGCTGAATAGTAATGGGCTAATATTTACAGACCTCTGTGGATTCACCTTGATGAAAAGAGGGAAATTGAGAAAAGGTTGACTAGATGTTCAAGCAAGTCTTCTCGGACATTCTCTGATCCAGTGGATATTTTCATTATCCTCACTCTTCCAATGCATACCTCCCCATATATACATGTTGTCCCTTGAAGAAGCATGAGTTACTCAAACAAAAGACTGCCAAAATGGCTAAGGCTTAACAATGGAAAATTAAACATGGCAAGTCTATGTGGGGAGTGATACATTTCTATGTTTTTGGTGGGAGTAAATGCTTTTAGTTTGTCTTCACTGCTGGAGAAGAAACCCAAAGTATTGTGCTTTACTGGGTAAGCATTCTATCATTAAGCCACACTGCCAGCTCCAACATAAAATTTAATATGTAAAATAATTTTTTAAAACAACAAAAGACATCCTTTCTGTATTCATCTGCACCCAGAGCTGACCTTGTGACACAGATCTCCACACCCAAGTCCCACTGGGTGAGAACTGGACTCCCAGGAGTACTGACACACCTGTGAGCACAGAAAGGACCACCAATTCTGCTCTGAGGGAGGTTCCCAGAGCCCCCAATACATAAGATCCAAGTATCAGCTTGGGATAGGATCTTTCTGGTTTCCATTTCTGCCTGGAGCAGATCATGTGACACAGCTCTGTGTACCCAGATTCTGCCTGGAGAGTGTACATCTCCCAGGAGTGCTAACACACCTGAGAGCACAGGTAATACTACAACTTCTGCTCAAATTCCTGGCCCAAGAGGGACCCAACCTGAGCCCTCAGTACACAAGAACCATAGAGCAACCTGGGACAGGATCCTTCTGGTTTCCATCTGTGCCCTGAGCAGAGACTGTGCCTCAGCTCTCCATACCCAGATCCTGCCAGGAGACAGCAGGTCTCTCAGGAGTGTTGACACACCTGAGAGCAAAGTTCTCTGTACCCAGGTCCTGCCTAGAGAAACTTAACAGACCATGTGACACAGCTCTGTGTGTACAAATCCTGCCCTGAGAATGCAGATCTCCTAAGAGTGCTGACATACCTGAGAGCACAGGTGAGAACACCACTTCTGCTCCAATGCCTGACCCACCCAAATACATCAGGACACTGGAACCAAGGAACAGCCAAGGACAGAATCCTTCTGGTTTACATCTATACCCCAGAGCTGACACTGTGCCACAGCTTTCCATAGCCAAATGCCTCTGGGAGAGAACTGGTCTCCCAGGAGTGCTGGCACACAGGCTTGCAGGAAGGACAAGGCAGTCAGAGACAGCAAGACCAGCTATAAACAGATGTCAAGAGGCAAAGGCAAGAACATAAGCAACAGAAACCAAGGTTACTTGGCATAATCAGAACTCAGTTCTCCCACCACAGCAAGCCCTGGATACCCCAAGACACCAGAAAAGTAAGACTCTCAATTAAAATCACATCTCATGATGATGATAGAGGACTTTAAGAAGGACATAAATACCTCCTTTAAAGAAATACAGGATGCCACGGGCCAGCCAGTCCGGGCCTCCCTCAACCCGTGGGGGAACAGGGTCCTAGTCAGGTAGACAAGGCGTTGGCGAAGAAGTGACAAACAGACACAGCACAAGGGAGTTCTGTAACTGAATGCAATTTGTATAAAATAGAAATCAGGCTTATATAGTATACAGAAAACATGGCAAACTACAGAAGTCACATAGGCAGGAGATGGCTACATCAAGGTCAGTAAAATCAAACAGCCAGGTGCAAGGCAGAGGAGCAGTGGTGTCCTTTTTCTTGGGCTAGGTTGTCCTGGCAGCCCCAAAATAAACTCTCAGGGTCTGTCTGAGGCAAGTAGCTGAAGGTCATATTCTAGCATCCCTTGGCTGTAACATAACTAATTAGTGATGGGAGCCCTACAACTTCTAGCTTCTCATTGGCAGTAAAACAGTTTTTCTTTTTGTGGGACTGCTCTGATAAAAAGTGCCTAACTGCTATCTGTAACTCTTGAGATACCCTGTCTGGTAAGATAGCTTCTTAGTAAAAATTCCAAGCTAATTACAGCTAGGAAATCTATTAGGATTATTGAAACACTGTGAAGGAAAGGGAATAATGCTCAAACTCAGTGTTAGCTAATAATGAAATATTTCTTAGGGCATCTTTATGCCTGAATAAAGAAAGCACGCAGATTTCTCTACAGATTATAGAAGAGATCAATCTGGAACACCTCTGGGTTAGGAGATGGCCACAACTGACTGAAATCCCCAGGAGACAAACTCCCTTTGTAGTCATAATGCCTCTTGTCCATGATCAGGTTTTAACCTTGATACTGTAGACTTACTGGGGTAGACAAGTGTATGCAGCAACAGGAGAACACAAGTGAACAAGTACAAGCCCTTAAAGAGGAAGCACAAAAATCCCTTAAAGAATTACAAGAAAAGACAAACAGGTGAAGGAAATAAACTAAACCATCCAGGATCTAAAAATGGAAATAGAAACAATAAAGAAATCACAAAGAGAGACAAACTTGGATATAGAAAACCTAGGAAAGAGATCAGGAGTCATAGATCAGAAGTCATCACCAACAGAATACAAGAGATAGAAGAGAGAATGTCAGGGACAGAAGATACCATAAAAACATTGACAAAACAGTCAAAGAAACTGCAAAATACAAAAACCTCCTAACCCAAAACATCCAGGAAATCCATGACACAATAAGAAGACAAAACCTAAGGATAGTAGGTATAGAAGAGAGCAAAGATTCCCAACTTAAAGCACCAGTAAATATCTTCAACAAATTATAGATGAAAACTTCCCTAACCTAAAGAGATGCCCAGAAACATAAAGGAAGCTTACAAAACTACAAAAAGATTGGAACAGAAAAGAAATTCTTCCCATCACATAATGGTCCAAACACCAAATGCACAAAACAAAGAAAGAGTATTAAAAGCAGTAAGGGAAAAAGGTCAAGTAACCTATAAATGCAGAACTATCAGAATTATACTAGACTTCTCACCAGAGACTATGAAAGCCCAAAGGTCTTGGATAGATGCCATACAGACCCTAAGAGAACACAAATACCAGCCCAGACTACTATACCCAACAAAACTCTCAATTTCCATAGATGGAGAAACCAAGATATTCCATGACCAAACCAAATTTACACAATATCTTTCCACAAATCTAGTCCTACAAAGGATAATAGATGGAAAACTCTAATATAAGAAGGGAAACTATACCCTAGAAAAAGCAAGAAGTAATCTTCTTTCAAAAACCCAAAAACAGATAGCCAAACATAATTCCACCTCCAACAACAAAAATAATAGGAAGCAACAATCACTATTCCTTAATAACTCTTAACATGAATAGAGTCAATTCCCCAATAAAAAGATATAGACTAACAGACTGGATATAAAAGCAGGACCCAGTATTCTGATGGATACAGGAAATGTACTTCAGTAACAAAGACAGACACTACCTCAGAGTAAAAGGCTAGAAAAAAGATTTCAAGCAAATGGTCCTAAGAAACAAGCTGAAATAGCCATTCTAATATTGAATAAAATCAACTTTCAGCCAAAAATTATGAAAAAAGATAAGGAAGGACACTTTATATTCATCAAAAGAACATCTATACTCCAAATGCAAGGGTACCCACACTCACAAAAGAAATTTTACTAAAGCTCAAAACACACATTGCACCTTACACCATAATAGTGGGAGACTTCAACACCTCACTCTCATCAATGGTAACAGAAACTAAACAGAGCCACAGTAAAACTAACAGAAGTTATTAATTAAATGGTTTTAACAGATATCAGTTAGCATCAGAGCCTCCAAAGTCTGTGATGTCACATGGGCAGGCCTCACAGACCTGTTGCCAAGGCAACAGCCACCATATTCCCAGAATCAGTTAGGTTCACCTCCCACCTTTACCTACAGCCACTACGTCAGAACCTATATATATACATACATATATATTTATGTATATATGGGGAACACTCCTCCCTCGCTCTCTCTCTCCCTCCTCTCTCTCTGCTACTGCCCCCTCTCTCCCTCTCAATTAAACCTCTTACACATGGAACTCTTTGGGCCTAGTGTATGGTATGTCCTGATATGACCCGCCATTCTAACACATCATTTGGCACTGAAGCCTGGGAATTGGCAGTTCCATCAGCAGCCGCAGCCTTACTCTGCAACGGGGAAAGGCAGAGAGCATGACCACTTGGAGTACGTGAGTTTGCGGCCCCCTCAGCTGGTGGCTACAAGAATTGCAGGCTTTCACCATGTAAGCTGTGGCTGCTGAAGATGCCAAAGCCACAACCACCATGTTGCAGCTGAGGAGCTAGAGCAGCCCCACGCACCACGGGACATACGAACTTCTGCCACATGAGCTGTGCCCTGCCTGGTTACGTCTTAGGAATTCTGCCATTTGTTGCCCCTCCCTTGAAAGCAACTCTTTGCTCCCCAATTATTCCAGGCTCTTGCAGCCAAACCAAACCCTCAATACCTAGGTGGGTTGCTTTCCACAACAACCCAGGGTATTCTGGGTAGCCACTAGGGGGGTCCTCTTGACAACTTGGGCCACTAGCCTGGCTGATATTTTTTGGTTTTTGGACTGTTCTCCAGACGCTGGTAGAAATAGTCTAATTTCTCGCCAATGGATGTCAGAATGTCTTCGACCTTACCTCCAGGCACCCCACTGGGATGTCTCCTGGAAAATCTCAAATCTTTGAAGCTAACACCTGACGTGAAGGCATTGAAATTAATATATCTCTGTAATAAGATCTGGATTAAGTATCAACTAGATGGGAGTTCAAAATGGCCACTTAATGGTGCCCTAGATCCAACTATTTTAAGGGATCTTAATATATACTGCCAGTGAACTGGTAAATGGAAGGAGGTCCCCTATGTCGAAGCATTTATCTATCTCCATTCCAATACCTCCATGTGCTTCTCTTGTTCCCCAAACCAACTTCTCTTAGCCATGAAATCTACACAACCGCCGCTAGATGATGCTACAATGCTAGATCCAGCTAATGAACCACCCCCCTTGTCACCACAGACCTTTCTCCATGCCGCTGAAAACCCAAACTGCTGCCTCAGTTTCTCCTTCTCACCAGGATAACCCAGAGCCTGCTAGCTGTACCTCTCCAGGCCCCCCTTCTTCTGTGCCAGCTGTGGGTCGCTCCAAATGCCCCACATTGGCAGCTACCTTCACTCCTCCTGTCACCCACTCTAAGGCTACAGCCAAACCTCCAAGTCCTTCATCCCCAGAGACACCTGACCCAGCAATGGTCCTTCCTCAAAGGGAAGTTGCTGGAGTAGATGGTCTTGTCAGAATACATGTTCTGTTCTTGCTTAGTGAACTGTCCCAAATAGAAAACAGGCTGGGGTCCTATACTTCTAACTCTTCCAAGTTTATTAAAGAGTTCCAGTATATCACTCAGTCTTACAGCTTGACTTTCCATGATGTTCATATGACTCTTACTAGCAACTTACTTCCTGAGGAATGCAGACAAGTCTGGGAAGAGGCAAGAGTGTATGCAGATGGAATTCACCAAACAGACAACACATACCCAATTGGCTCTGAGACAGTGTGGGACCAGGATCCCCAGGGAATTACAATTCTGCAGGTGGTATTTTAGCCCTGGACAGGTTCATTACATGCCTTCTGGCCAGTCTTAGAATAGTAGCCTTAAAGCCAGTAAATTTTGGAAAACTCCAAGAGGTTGTTCAGGACAAGCAGGAGAATCCATCTCAATTTTTAGAATGCCTTACAAAGGCTTTATTACACCATACCAATCTGGACCCTGAAAACCCAGAAGGTAAGCAACTTCTGATGACCTACTTCTTTTCCAGAGCTACCCCGACATAAGAGCTAAACTTAAAAAAACTGGAGGGGAGACTCCTAACTACACAGGTAGTTAGCCTTAGCGCTGACCTTCAGAGTGTACCATGGGATATAGTCCTCAAAAAAAAAAAAATACTATATGCTGGCAAAGGCTGTCTGACCAGCCCAGCCACTACCCTGTACTCATGGTCTCCTAAGACTTAGGGACCACCAGGTACCTGCTACAAATGAGCAAAAAAGGTCATTAGGCAAAAACCTGCCCTAACTTCCACAAGCCAAGAGGGCCATGCCCTAGATGCCTTCAGCTGGGACATTGGGCTGTTGATTGCCCTCATGTTACACAGAACAGGGGGACATCACTCCCAGATAACCCTCCAAGTGATCTCCTAGGCTTTGTTATGGCTGACTGAGGAGGCCCAAGCTCCCCTGACCTGACCAGTTCCATCACTAGCAGGGAGCCCCAGGTAGATATCATGTTATGTGGGCGGTCCATCTCCTTCCTCTTGGACACTGGAGCCACTTACTCTGTCTTGATGAAGTTTTGGGGACCCACTTCTCCTTCTTGTTTTCCTATAGTCAGGGTAGGAGGACAACCTTACTTCCCTCTCCAGACCCCACCACTTAGTTATGTACCTCTCACCCATTCCTTTTTGGTAGTGCCAACATGTCCTGTGCCCTTATTGGGAAGAGGTCTTCTAGCTAGGCTGGGAGCCTCTATTTCCTTTATTCCCCACATTCACCTAATGCCAGGCTTGCCAACAGTTCCTCTGCTCCTTCTCCTAGCCAACCTACTAACACTACCATGTTATTTCCTTTACCAGGTTCTCAGGTAGATCCCCGAGTCTGGGATGTCCAGAACCCCTCTGTTGCTAAACACCATTCTCCCGTTGTCATCCAATTACTGGACTCTACCAGGTACATAACCCAAGCTCAATACTTTCTCTCTCTCTCTCTCTCTCTCTCTCTCTCTCTCTCTCTCTCTCTCTCTCCCCCCTCAGGGGACTTAAGCCTATTATTCCTGATTTCTTGAGAAAAAAACTCCTTTGCCCCACCTCTTCTCCCTTTAACACCCCTATACTAGCAATTAAGAAGCCTAATAGTAACTATCACCTGTCTCAAGACCTCAGGCACATTAATTCTGCAGTAGTTCTTCTCCATCCTGTTGTGGCTAACCCTTGCACATTTCTTTTCACTAACCCCTCAGAGACTTCCCATGTCTCAGTCTTAGATGTCAACGATGCATTTTTCTCTATCCCTCTAGATGCTCAGTCACAAAACATATTTGCCTTTGCCTAGAAAGATCCTGATATGCACTTTTTTACCCAACTTACCTGAACTGTTCTACCTCAGGGATTCTGGGACAACTCACATCTATTTCGTCAGGTCCTGGCTTCTGACTTACTTTCCTTGTCTCTCCCTAAATCTAAGGTTATACTTTATGTAGATGATGTCCTTCTCTCTAGCCTCTCTCTAGAAATTAGCCAAGCTGACCTCTGCTCTTCTAAATTTCCTCTCCAGTCGAGGCTATAGGGTCTCATCTTCTAAAGTCCAACTGTCCACCCCTCAGTTCATCTATTTGGGACTATTACCCCAACACACAAGGCTATTACCTGGGGATCCATTATACATGCAGACATACACCCAACCCAGACACTATTGCTGAGGCCAATTGCTTGCTGACAGGAGCCTGATACAGCTGTCTCTAGAGAGGCTCTGTCAGATCCTGACTAATACAGATAGGAATGCTTGCAGCTAACCATCTGACTGAGCACATGGACTCCAGTGGTAGAGTTAGGTGAAGGACTGAAGGAGCTGAAGGGTCTTTATCTGGTATCAATTTTGAGGGGATGCCCTTGGTCCTGTGACTGCTTGATGGGCCAGTGTAGTGGAATGCTAGGGCAGTGATGCAGGAGTCAGTATTAGGTGGGGGAGTACCCTCATAGAAGCAGTATAAGGAGGGATGGGATAGGAGTTTTGCAGGGGGGATACCGGGAAAGGAGATAATATTTGAAATGAAAATAAATAAACTATCCAATTAGAAAGCAATACAAAAAACAAAAACAAGCAAAAGAAAAACAAATGACCATTAATTCAGTAAATAGTGATTTAATACCTACATTATGCTTATATTCTGCATATTCAAGAAGTCAGAAATATCAGAGAAAGTGCAGCTGGAGAGATAGCTCAGTGGTTAAGACCAAGATTGCTCTTCCATACAATGTGGATTCAATCCCCAGAACCCTCATAACAATTCATAACTATCTGACATGACAATTCCAGGACATCAGAGTCTCTGGTCTCTACAGGCAGCAGACACACATGTGGTACATATACATGCATGCTGAAAAAGTACCCATATGCATTAATAAAATTAACTAAAATTAACTATCAGGGCAAGGAAAGAATAGTTTTGCTGTGTATAAATTACTGCTTGCATATAGCTGTGGTTTCAGGAGAGGAAAATATAAAGTGTATGGATGAAGGAGTAAGAAATGGAAATAATTAGCAGGGTGGCATGTTGAAAAAAGGAGAATATTGGCTTTAGTAGTCAGTAGCTTGGGTTTACTGTAATTATGTTTTTTCAAAATTAGAAAAGCACATTAAAGGAAATAATTTGTTCGATTTTCAAGGTAAAGCTATTGCTACATGAGAGGACAGTGATATAATGCAGAGTTTGTGCTCCTCCTAGTTTTCTACCTGGTTTCTCAACACTGTTGTGGGCTCTTAGAATGAAGATGTTTTCATAAAATACAAACAAAGCAAAAAAGTCCCTATCTATGTACTCTTTGTTCTTCTTTGTTCCAGGGCTCACTCTCAGAGAGGATGATAGCATGTGCTTAAAAGCTACAGCATCCCTATCATGAAATATTCAAAGCTTTTTTATAAGAGCCTTGTGGTACTTTAATTCACTAAGACTTCTTAGCTAACATAATTTTGATAGGGGATCCAGCTGGATGATTTATTTGTCATAAATGCAAAAGAAAATATCCTCATATCATGAAACAAACAAAAGGAATCATCTTCTTAGTGAATCCTAACAACAGTACACTGTGGTCATTGGGAGATAATCAGGAAGAATTTGCATTTTTCCTGCTCTCCCTCCTCCACCTCACTGCAGTGCAGTAATGGGTCTACTTCCAGCTTGTGATATTGATTTCAGCAAGTGAAAGCAATATATTTCCTTTGGAATCTCTTCTCCCTTCGAGATGAAGAAAAAAGGTAATGAACATCCAAGTTTTCAAGTACAATTCTTAACTATTTGATAAATAATGTGTTGAACCCACCATAGAGTGTGATTTTTCCCTTTACTCTCCCTAATTGTCCCTCATTTAAAGAGGGCTCAAAGGGAGATACATGGATTTCTTTGGGAAGGGGAAATAGATTTTTGCCAGTGGACTGGGATTGAAAACAGGGGGTTGAAGGATGGAGTGATGGAGGAAGTGCCTATATGGAGAGAAGACTGGAGTTGGAGGGCTTTGGGGGTTGATGTGAAAATCTAGGGCAGTAGAAACTCCTAGGATTCTATGAGGGTGACCCTAGTGAGGACTTCTAGTAATAAAGGATATCGTGATTGAAATGGCCATCTTCTATAACCAGGCAAGGCTTCCAGTGGTGGGAATGGGAAACCAACCCAGCCAGAAACCCACTTATCCACCTGCAAGATGTCCTCAGGCAATGGTGATGCAGAACACATGGGAGTGACCAACCAATTACTGATTTAATTTGAGGTCCACTGTATGAGAGAGAGCCTATTTCCAACTGCCTGGATGACCAGGAACTGGAGGTTGGATAGCCCTAAGACCTATGATGGAAAAAAAAAAACAACTCAATACAATTATTTCTAATGATATTCTATTATACTCATAAATCAGTATATATTCTAATTGTCATCACAGAGGCTCCATTCAGCAACTGATGAGAGCAGACGCTGAGACTCACAGTCAAACATAAGGCGGAGCAGTTCCAAATTGGAGATCTCTACATAGTCCCTCTCCTCAGGGCTCAGGAAACTTCCTCAAAGATGTAAAGGAAGAAATGTAGGAGCCAGAGTGGTTGAGGACACTAGGAGAATACAGCCCCAAAACATCAACTAAGTAAAGGCTCATAGGGGCTCACAAAGACTGAAGCAGCAGTCAGTCTTTGTTAGGTCCTATTCTATGATTGTTGGCTTGGTGTTCTGGTGGAACTAACAGTGAGAGTTGGGATGTCTCTGACTCTTTTGCTTGATCCTGGGACCCTTTCCACCTACTGGATTGCCTTGTCAAGTCTTGATGTGAGGGTTTGTGCTTAGTATTATTGAATCTTGTTCAGTGGATATTTCTAGAAAGCCTGATCTTTTCTGAAGGGAAACAGGAACAAATCTGGGAATAGGAGATGGTAAGGGGAGGACTAAGAAGAGTGGAAGAGGATAAAATATATGAGATATGAATGATATATGTGAAAATAATATATGAAGATAATATGTAAAAGAAAAAATAATAAATGAATGAATGAATGAATAAATAACCCTTCATCAATAAAATGAGAATAGATATGGTTATCTCATACCATAGGGTTCAAGATTGACAGGAATTTCAAGAACACTTTGGTATTAATAAAGGCCATTTAGATGAATGGTCTTCCTTTATCCATTGAAATATAACTATATAGAGCAGGAGAGATTGGCTATTAGTTAAGAGCACTTGTTACTCTAACAGTGGATCTGGCTCATACAGTGTGACCCATAACCATCCATATATCCAGTTCTAGGGAATCCAATGTATTCTTCTGACATCCATGGGCATTAGGTATGCAAAAAGTACACATACATGCCTGCAAACTAAAACACTCATACACACAATATAAAATAAATAAATAAATCTTAAAAGCAATATGTTTCCAATTCAAAGTACATATGTTCCTAGGTTCCTCATCCATTCCACTTTGTTTTTAATCCTCATAAATGTAAATAGCATTTATATATTTCTTTAGATGAGTAAATGAACCAAAGGGACTAAATAATTTGTCTATAATTAATCAACTACTAGGAGCAAAGCTCATGCATAGAAGCTCTCAGCTTATCAGTTTGATAAAGAAAAACATTTTCCCATTAAAGTAAAGGTTTTACAGCTCTTTTTCATCCTTTGCGATAGGATTCAGAAATAACAAAACTGGTAGTGGTTATAGTTTTAGACTTTTAAAAAACATACTTAATAATGGTTCTTAAATGCTTTAACCACCCTTCTAGCCCACGATCCACCAGAGGTAGTAGAAAAGAAAGGTTATTAGGATACAGGAAAGCAGACCTATTTAGAAATAGTTCTTTGAGGCTCTTCCCATCTTTGTTGTCAGGATATCAGTAGCTCAGTCTATTAGCAAACTGGCACACACAAATCAGCAGCTGCAGTCCAGTCCACTTGGGAGACACCACATACGAATCAGCTGTACCTTAATCCAGAATAAACCGTGATGTTCTGCTGGATCATTGTGAATCCACGGAACCTGCAAGAAGCCACAGGAATATCATGAGAAATTCTTTGGTGAGTTACTCTATGAAGTGTTGACAAGGGGAAGATCAGCAACATGATGCAAGGCCAACCAGTGCCACAAAGTTGTTAGCAGAGACTACTGAAGCAGCGTTAGAGGAAGCATGAATCCTGTCCCAAAGTCTGTGATCATATGTATATTCTTTCTAGACATCAAGAGTCCTTTCACATGTCTGCTTCAGCAAAATATGCTTAGGTCTGTGTCTGCATCAGCAAAACACTCTTTCATATGTCTGCTTTAGCAAAGCATCCTTTTACCTGTTTGTTCCAATAACCTAGCTGTATCTCGAAAGAAACCAGAAATTTCTACTTCAGGTGGTGGTGGTGAGTAAATTTGAAACTCAGATTTAGGAAAGGTAATATTATTCTCTTTGTGAAGACACAATCGGTCAGTCATACAGTCAATTCCTTATTTTTTGGTTTCTTTTGCTTTATTTTGTTTTTGGTGTTTCCAAAAACAAAATTTCTCAATTTTCCCAATTTCCCAGTTTTCTCCATTTCTCAATTTTTTCTTTTCCCCTACTTGTCCTCCAATTCTTATACAATCTCTCAAATTCTCCTTTGAGACTTATTAAAATTATCTCAAAGTTTTTTTCTTAGAAGCCAATATAGTAATACATCCATGTGATCCTAGCATGATATAAGTAGAGTTAATGTCAATACTACTCAAATTATTCCAGAAAATAGAAATAGAAGGATCATTGACAAATTCATGCAATAATGTTATAATCACTCTGATACACAAACCACAGGAAGACTCAACAAAGAAAGAAAGTTGTAGACCAATTTCCCTCATAAACATTGATGCGAAAATACTCAATAAAATACTCAAAAAACAAAAACAAATTCAAGAGAACATCAAAAGGATCACCCACCATGACCAAGTAAACTTCATCCCAAGGATATAGGGATGATTCAGCATATGAAAAGCTGTCAAGGTAATCCACCATATAAACAAACAGAAAAGAATATACCTTATGATCATCTCATTAGATACTGAAGAGCTTTTCCAGCATCCCTTCATGATAAAAATCTTGGCTGGATACAAGTGATAAAAAGTGGATGGATAGAAGATTAACAACAACAACAATAAAACAAAGCAAGCAAGCAAACTGTGGGGAGCTGCAGCTGCCACCCTATATTGAACACCAGGTCTCTGGCCAAAGCAGAGAGCATTGATAATCAAGCCATTAGTTGGAGAAGCTGAGTGCCTCCAGTTAGTGATGCAAGCTGGTATGAATTTCCCACAGCCTACTATGCTTTGCCACGTAGCTGATACTGATTGGGACCAGGGAAAGTATTTAACCTCTGAAGGCTGGAGGTGAGAGAGAGAGGACTATTATGGGCCGGGCAGTGGTGGCGCACACCTGTAGTCCCAGCTACTCGGGAGGCTGAGAGAGAGATTAGAGAGATTAGAGAGATTATTAAGAAGAAGTAAAAATAAAGGTTCCTGAATAAAACTTGCTTGGAGAAGGGCTCATGTTTGCCTCCTTATTTCTGCTGGATGGAAAGGCGGCTTACAGCAAACAAATCTAACCCTTCTATATACAAATGACAAATGGGCTGATAAAGAAATTATGGAAACAATACCCTTCATAATAGCCACAAACAATATGAAATATTTTGAGATAACTCTAACAAAGGAAGTGAAAGACCTGAATGATAAAATCTACAAGTCTTTAAAATGGAAATTGAAGAAGGCATCAGAAAATAAAAAGATCTCTTATGCTCATGGATTGTTAGGATTAACAGTAAAATTTCCCATCCTACAAAAAACAATCTACAGATTCAATGCAACCTCATAAAAGTTCTAACACAGTTCTTTACAGACCTTGAAAGAACAATACTCAACTTTATATGGAATAACAAATTACTTGGTATAGCTAAAACAATCGTGTGCATAAATAATATATATATATATATATATATATATATATATAAACTTCCAGAGGCATCACTATCCCTGATCTCAAGCTGTACTACAGAGCAATATTAATAAAATCTGCATGGTATTGGTACAGAAACAGACAGGTTGATCAATGGGATAGAATTGAGGACCCAGAAATAAACCCACATATTTATGGATACTTTGTCTTTGATAAAAAAGTAAAAAACATACTATAAAAGAAGAATCTATAATAAATATTGCTGGTCTAACTGTCAGTCTGTATGTCGAAAAATGAAAATAGATTCATATTTGTCACCTTGCTCAAAATTAAAGTACAAGTGGATCAAGGACCACCACATAAAAGTGGATACGATGAGTCTAATAGAAGAGAAAATGGGAAAGAGCCTCAAATGCATTGGGCATAAGGGAAAATTTCCTGAACAGAACACCAATGACTCAAGCTCTAAAATCAACTATTGATAAATGGGACCTCATGAAACTGAAAAGCTTCTGTAAGGCAAAAAGTACCAACATCAATAAGACAAAACAGCAGCCCACAGAATGGGAAACGGTCTTCACCAACTCCACATTTGACAGGTTATATATATATCCCCATTCCCCAAGGACCCTTGCCCAACTATAGTCATAGCAACTTTATTGATAATATTTAGAAACTTCAAACAGCCTACATGTCCTTCAGCCAAAGAATAGATAAAGAAAAACTAACACATTCAGACAATGGAGTATTACTCAGCTATTAAAAACAACAACATGATAAAATTTGCAGACAAATGGGTGGAACTAGAGAAAATCATCTTGAGAGAAATGAGACCCAGAAAGACAAACATAGTATCACTTTCATGTGGATATTAGGTGTAACATAAAAGAGAATCTTGCTATAACCCATAGTCCCATAGATACTAAGTAATGACTGGGGTTGGGAGATGTAAGGATATCCCTGAGACGAGGAAATAGAATAGATTTAGTGAGAAGACCTGAGGCAGGTGGTGTTGAGAACAGGAAAATTCTGGTGGGGAGGGAGGGACTGAGATAATGCTGGGATAAATGACTGGAAATAGGGAGCATCTTGGGAGCTGGGTGGAAACTTAGTACAATGGAAACTGAGTGAAATCTAAGAGGGTAACCCTTCCAAAGATTCCTATTAATGGAGGAAGTGGAGCCTGAACTAGCCATCTTCTGTAACCAGACAATGCCTCAAGTAAAGGCATTGGAAAACCAAACTAGACACGAAACCTTCGACCCACAGTTTATCCTGCCTGCATAATATTCTGGGACTTGAGCCTAGCATAATAATCATTAGAGAGACCAGAGAAACTTCATGTAGCAACTGTTGGAAGAGGATATAGAGTCCCCCCCACAAACATTAGGCAAGTTTTGGGAGTCCTATGGAGGAGGGAGGAACCAGAAATGTCAAGGCTACCATAATAGCACAGCCCACAGAATCAACTGATTGGGACTCACAGAGACTGGTGGAGATCAGGGAACCTGTAGGGGTTTAAGATAGGTCCTCTACATATAAGTTATGGCAATGTAGCTTGGTGTTCTTGTGGGACTCCTAACAGTGGGAGCAGGGTATGTCTCTGGTTCTTTTGCCTGCTTGTGGGTCTTTTCTCTTCTGACTGGGTTGCCTAGTCCAGCCTTGATATGATGGTGTAAATAGCTTATTTTCTCCCTGTTTGGTTGATGTACCTGGAGCGGGGGGATGCTGATATTTTCTGATAGAAGGAAGAGAAGGGATTGATCTGGGGAAGGTGGTGAGAAACTAGAGGAAAGGAAGGAAGGAGGAACTGCAGCCAGGATATAATATAAAAGAATTAAATAAATAGATAAATAAACAAAACACAGCTGTTCAAGATATTTTGGATTTTTTTGCATTAGTTAATTAATCCACTATTTATTCACTTTACATGCTGCTAATAGCCTCCTCCTCCCTGTCTCCCTTCATAAACTTGTTTCCTACCCCTCCTTTTCTTCTATAAGAAGGGAGAAACCCCTCTCAGGTATCAATCACCCCTGGCACACCAAGTCACTGCAGGACTAGATACATCCACTCTTACTGGGGCCATACAAGACAGCCCAGTTAGGGGGAACAGACTCCATAGTCAAACAACAGAGTCAGGAACAGCCTCTGCTCCAGTTGCTGGAGGAACAGCATGAAGACCAAGTTGTACATCTGCTTCATATGTTGTGTGTGTGTGTGTGGGGGGGGTCTTAGGTCCAGTTCACGTACGCCCTTTGGTTGTTGACTCAGTTTGGTATATTATTCAGCTATTAAAAACAAGGACATCATGAAATTTGCAGGCAAATAGAATTAGAAAATATCATCCAGAGTGAGGTGACCCAGACCCCAAAGGACATGCAGTACCCACTCACTTATAAGTGGATATTTACCATAAAGTACAGGATACCCATGCTAAAATACACAGACCCAAAGAAGCTAAATAACAAAGAGATCCCAAGGGAGGATAATTGAATCACACTCAAAAGGGGAAGTAAAATAATCAGTGAAGGTAGATGGAAGGAGGGAACTGAGTAGGAGAGTGTATGGGGAGGGAAACGGAGGGAAGTGGGTTACGAGTAGGGAGAGCTATGGAGAGAGGGCTAGGAAAGTGAACTGGTACAGGCAGAAGGTGGTACATCTCTAAGATGTGCCAGAGACCTGGGAGAGGTGTGGCTCTGGGGGTTTATGAAGGTGATTCTAGCTGAGACTCCTCATAGTGGGAGATTTAGAGCCTGAAATAGCCACCTCCTATAGCCAAACAGGACTCCCAGTAGAGGGATAAGGACACTAATCCACCCAGAAAACTGTTGGCCCCAAATTTGTCCTGCCTAAAAGAAGTGCAGGAGCAAAGATGGAGCAGAGACTGAGAGAATGGTCAACAAGTGATTGGCCCAACTTGAGACCCATCCCATGGGCAAGAAGAAATGGCTGACACTATTAATGATACTCTATCACGTTTGCAGACAGGAGCCTAGCATAACTGTCCTCTGAGAAGTTCTATCCAGCAGCTACCTGAAAGAGATGAATATATCCACAGACAAACATTAGAAGGGGCTTAGGGAGTCTTGTAGAAGAGTTGGGGGAAGGATTGAGGGAAAAGGATAGGCACTCCACAAGACAAATAGAATCAACTAACCTGGAACATAGTGCTCCCAAAGGCTGAACCCTCAACCAAATGAACAAATAAATTTACTACAGTGATATGATATTAGAATGTGGTACAGATCCAACCAGACATAAGGTGAATCAATACCCAATGGCCAAAGATGAACCAATTTCAGCAGCAAAATAATTAGTATAAAGTACACCTTCATCACTTCACATTTATACAAAAATGAATGTCTCATACAGAATTCAAAATAATTTCATACTTTACATTCAAAAGGATGGAAACTAACTTCTCACTCTCCAAGTGTGGGCCATGCCTCATGATTTGATCCAAAGGATAAAGTCTGGATAGGCAGAAGACACCAAAGTAAATTTATGGTTGAAAAACCTACCATGTATTACCTCAGTCAGGTAGTCAAGGCCAACAAAAATAGGAAACAGAGTCACATTGACAGTGTGAACCCTTGATGTGAGGAGTTAAGAATGACAATGTCATTCAGGGCCCCCAGTGAAGGAGTTAGAGAAAGGACCA
>NC_045030.1:9596861-9602941 GCF_008632895.1 Mastomys coucha | reverse complement strand
GGAGGGGAAACTAGGAATGGAGAAATTTACATGTAAATAAAGAAAATATCTAATAAAACAAAACAAAACAAAACAAAACAAAAACAAAAAAAAAGAATGACAATTCTTGTCTGGTCTACCCCAAACAGAACCATACAGCCCAATCATGACAACAAACAGTCTAATCATGACAAAGCACACTAATAGTGACAAAAAAGTAGACAAATCCCCATGAAAGACATTCTACAAAATACATGATGAGCATTTCTCAAAATTGTCGCATCCATCAAAAGAAATAAAATTCTAAAGAATTTTGACAGCATGACTATCATCTATAGCCAGGATGGGATACTAGAACAGAAAAGGAACATTGGGTAAAAACTAAGCCAATTTGAGTAAAGTATGGGTATTAGGAAATAATATATGAACATTGGCTCATTAATCGTGATAAATGTAGCATGATAATACAAGATGTTGCTAATAGGCATAGACAGTGTTGGGTATGTAGAAATTTTATATACTGGTTTTATAATTTTCAACAAATCTAGAGGTATGATAAGATGCTATTTAACAATTTGTGTTGTGGGGGGGTGGCCCTGAATAGGGGCTGTGGCAGTATGTGGGGTTATAGCTGCAGTGGCTGCCAGACTGGCTAGAAAATACTAAAGTTCCTCTGGGATCAAATAGAATTTTATAAGAACATAATAGATGGAGAGGAGAAAACCTACAGTGACTATGAATACTCTGATGCTATGTATGTGAAATTAATATCTTCTGATGGTCATGAATTTACTGTAAAAAGAGAACATGCATTAACATCAGGAACAGTAAAGGCCATGTTGAGTAGTCCTGGTCAGTTTGTGGAGAATGAAACCAATGAGGTCAATTTTAGAGAGATCCCCTCATATGTGTTGTCAAAAGTGTGCATGCCTTTTACCTGCAAGGTCCAATATACTAACAGCTCCACTGAAACTCCTGAATTCCCAACTGCACCTGAAATTTCATTGGAACTGCTGATGTCCTTGAACTTCTTAGATTGTTAAATAAAATAAATTATAATAAACTGTTAAATTTTTCAGTATTTAAGAAAAACAATTTGTGTTAAAGACAATGAGGCAATAAAATATAGAAACAAAAATAACCCTTGCCTCCTCTGTCTCAGTCTCCCAACAGTAGGGTTATAAGCACATAAAGTCATGCCCAGCTTCACACATTACAGCAGGAGATCTAAATTCAGGTCCTCATATGTCCAAAGCAAGCATGTTCACCCACATAACCATATCACCCAGATTCCTTGTTTCTCCTTATAGATTCTAGTAGGAATCCACACCTAGGTCTCAGAACAGATTTTATTTCCATTAAAATAAGTTTTAATAGATGAGCAATCAGGTACTTGTCCCTAGGGAAGAATGATTTTCTTTCTCTCAGCAGATCATAATTGCCTGTAGCTTTTTATCTAGGGGTGAGACTGCATGAAACTTTCTTCATCTATGTTGGCATGTCAATTGTTGAGATTCTTCAAGCCTTGTTTAGGCAGGCAACACTGAGAGGACTCAGCAGGCTGCATTTATATATTTATTTGTTTATATGTATATGAAATGATGGTTAAAAAAAGATTTTGAATTTGGGAGGAAGTTGCAAAATGGGGGTCATGGGAGGGGTAGGAAGTGGGATACCAAATGAATAAAAGAAAAAAAGGAAAAGAAACATGACTGTCCCTAGATGTGATGGAGAAGATAGTTTATTATAGATATGTAAGGCAGCATAGCCAGAGGAAGAGACCTCTGGGGGAATCCAGAGTGAGCATGACCAGACAGATCTGTGTAGTGTGGAGAGAGAGGGACGGAAGGAGAGAAGGGAGGGAGAAGAAAGGAGCCAGTTGCAGCAGCCACTATGATTGTGAAAAGCTTGGCAAATAATTGGGATACTTTTTACATTTAGGGAGACCTTGTTTCCAGGCATGCTCAAGATGATCCAGTTCATGCCTCTTCCCCTCAGGTGATTATGAGTATAGCCTACTTTCACTCTGAACATTATCACATTTTGTCTGACAAAATTGTGAATATTGTTCCAAAACGTCCAAAGAAAAAAATCATAATTTAAATCCTTTTCTTGTGGAGAATAGCAAACCAGCTAATGCTAGTTGGCTACTGAACACTTAATTTTTGAAAATTTGTTCTTTGAAAGTTTCATTTGCTGATATAGTGTATCTTGATGTATCATTTCCACACAATCACCTCTTCTTTCTCCAGAACCATTCCATCTTATGTCCTTCCTAAGTTCATATTCTTCTTTTTTACTTATTTATGGACAGAATCTACTTAGTGCTGATCATGCTCATGGGAGTGGGGTCATTCACTGGGGTACAAGGAAATACCAATAGCCACAGTTCTAAGGAAATGGGATTTTCTCTCACTCACTACCCATCTAGTACTGGGTCCTCTGACTCCCCTCCTTAATACATGCTGGGATATTTTTTGAACATCCAAGGCTTTATTACTAACAGTAAGATTCACAGCTAGTTTTTGTAGCTTCAGTTGGCCCTTCAACTTCTGGCACATTTGAACCTCTGGCCCTTGGAGCAGACAGGGGTTAGTGTTGGCTGTGTGTGGTTCCTGGAGCCTTGCCAAAAGACTGGTACACCTCTCGGCCCTTAAAGGGACTGGACAGGATCACAGTGCCTCAGCCTTTGAGAGACTACAGGACCAACTTGATGAAGGCAAAGATCTTACCCCCAGCCTTGAGGTTGTGACTTTGGCCCAGCTGCTCACCCACATTGCACACACAGCACTTGCAAAACCCACACATCTATGACTATCCTCACAAACACAGCTGTTTTGTTCTCCCAGCTAGGAAGCTTCATCCTTTGAATCATCCAGGAAAGGACAGAGGTGGCTAGTTATTGCAACTCATAAATAACATTTTCAGCACAACCTGATTGAAAGTGGACTTAGTTTGTCTGGTCAGAAACCTCTACAAGTAGATGTCCTGGCATTGGGTTCCTTATGTTGCGCCTTTTGGTCCTTGTGGTGAATGTCAGTTCCCATGGTGATGCCTCCTGCTTGGTCAGGTCAGGATTTCACAGTATTACTCTCAGTCCTCTGGCTCTAATATCCTTTCCACCTGTTGTATCCAATGTCCTTTGAGCCTTGGGGCAGTGGTTGATATAGTTGCCCCATATACTTTTGAGTGCTCAAAGTCATGTATTCTCTGGAATTTGAACAGTAATACATCTCTGTATTAATCACTACACATTTCAACAAGAAGTTTCTCTCACCAACATTGGGTATGGCACAAATTTCTAAATATAGACATATTTTTTATCTTGAAGACAGTTTCACAACATGGCCATTTAGAAAAAAATAAAGAAGATTGGCAGCTTCTCTCTAAGGCATATTACTTTTGGGGCCACAAATTTTACCTTGTTTACTGTTCCAGGCATGACTTCTTTCCAGTGGAACAGGCGAGTGGTTGGTTTGATCTCTATCATAAAGTGCAATCTATGAACAATAAGTAGAATTTGGCTATTAATTAGATATAATTATTTTTCCTAACTCTTTTACCTCAAATTCTCAATAAAATTAACTTGGAGCCTGGATGGTCTCCACATTCAGGTGTATAGTTTGAGATTAAGTTATTTATAATGATTCCTATCCCCTAGGAATAAACAAATTCAGTCAAAATACCATGTAACCTTCTCTACAGCCTCCTTGTGAAAAGCTGAAATTCCTTGACATCCTTGTGAGAGTGTAATCAAGCATATTATCACTCTCAGTTTCTGATGGAACCATCTTCTTAGATCATACAAATGAGGAGATAGAGCAATCATCTAAGGAAAAAAGAATATGCTATAATCTAACCTGTGTGAGATAATATTCCCTTTCTTTTTAAATTCAGTTGCCCCAGAAACATAACCCTGAATGCAACATACTGTGAAAGACATATTCTCTACCACACACCTTACACCCCAAAACCCAGTTTACTTTTCTTTACATCTGAGCAGACTTTAGTAATAGCACTTTAGAGTTGCAGTTTTCCAGATATTGTATTTGCAGAGATAGCCTATCATATGAGTTAGGAAAAAAAAGACTTTTATTCTGCTTTCCCATTGTTCTTGTCCCTAAATCTATTTATAATTTTGTTCCAAAATAACCTTTGATAAAACTTTGTACCAGGCTGAACTGATTCTAAGCATATTGAAGCACTAAGTCTGTCTGACAGTGTCAGAACATTTGATGTGATCAGAAGCCATCCCTATAGACGGCAACAGATAGTAGGGAGAGGAAGGAGCAAAGGTCAAAAGAGTCACTTGCTGAAGCCCACTGCGGACCATGGCAGAGCATCCCTACTTTCTTAGAGGGGAGAAATCTGAGGACTATCCAACATCTGGCAATTACTCACCTGGGTGCTGGCTAATGATTGCTGTAATGAGATGGAGCTAGGCCAATATTCTTCCTGCTGTGCTCTTATTAGTGTGAAATAGTATCTACCTGTCATATTTCTATTTTTAACCCACCAGGTAATCTGAGAAAGGAAGAATCCATGCAGCATTTCTGAAACAACAAAATAGAGAAGCAGGGTATGCTATGATAGAACAAACATTCGGCCGCTTGTGGGGAAAGATATCTGGATGAGAAAAAATAAAGTAGAATAGGGTTTCAGTAGAAGAGTGCAAAAAGCTCAAACTACAGTAACCCCTCTCTATTGTTCAACTGTTATTACTTAGTCACATTTCCCCACATAACATTTAACCCCTGAAATCTCCACAGTTTGTTAAAGCCTGAATAAAAGTACAATTTCTGCATATACTTTGCCTCATCACTTCAGTGGAAATTGATTTCTCCTTCCTTCAAACTGCTTTTATTAGAGCTTATAAGTGGTTGTAATCACATTATATATATAATATATGTAATATATATATATATATATATATATATATATATATGGCACATATTCCCAAGCACAATGACGCAAAGAAGCCATTTCAAAAGCTTTATCAAAAGCCTATTTAGGAATTCGTCTTCATGGAAGAGAATATTGCTAAGGATATCTAGATCCCTAAAGCTACACCTTTACACTGAATCCACCATGGAGCCTCTTGTACTGAGCTACAGTATCTTTTGATTTCAGTGGGTAATGCTGTAAGAGATGATTATTCTGCTTTATGGATGCCATGGTACCAATTTCATTGTCCTACAGATGTATTTTAAAGTATTTGTAGTCCTCTGATGTATGACTGACTTTCTATTTTTTTTTTAATCTCTGAAGAGTGGTATGTAAAAAAATCAATTTATTCATTTATATTTGTATTGTTGGTATTATTGTTCAGTTTTTGATAGTTTTGATCAAGTGTCTGTCTACAGCATTTGTTGTTGTTGTTGTTTTGATGTTGTTTTTGTTGAGACAGGGTTAGATGGCCTCTAATTCTCTATGTAGCTGAGAATGACTTGAGCTGTTGATGTTCCTGCCTTCTCCTCTTGACTGTAATGTTTACAGGTATTTGTCACCACACCAATTCATACAGTGCTGGGGATCAAACACAAAAGTGTGCATGCCAGACAGGCACTCTACAAATTGAACTATATCCTCAGATTGCTACCAATGTTTGGATAACAATTATTGTCTTAGTTTGTGTTTAAGCGGGTAAATCTGTTTTTATGACTCAAGGTTTCAATGTACTTTAATGACCATATTTTTCCAGTCCTTTTATTATGCTTGGGATTAAAAGTACATGGCTGTGTATGTAAAGCAAATACTTTATAAAAAATTTATCTCTAGCTTTTGGTAGCATTTTTTTCTTTATTAAATTATACTATATTTTGGAGTCCAGTTTGTAATGTTGGAGTAGGGACTTCATTTTAATCTCAGTCCAGGGCCTGGATTAACAGGATGAGCAGCTCTCAAAAAAGGCACAAACATCAGAAGCATGGATACAGTCTCATCTGTTAGAAGAATGTTCAAAGGAAAATAAGGAGACTAGAAGTCTCAGGATGAATCCGTCTAGATCTAGATCAGGTGGTAGTGGAGAAGAGATCTCATTTCAAGAAAATGAGAGAAGATGGCAGCAAGAGCGTCTCCACAGAGAAGAAGCCTATTATCAG
>NC_045030.1:9581638-9593997 GCF_008632895.1 Mastomys coucha | reverse complement strand
TTGGATGCCAAAAAGCTCCAAATAAGATAAAAGCCTTTAAAAGAACATAGAGTTTATATAAACACAAAATATGCATTAAAGTCTATTTCTACCAGTAAAAAAATTATACTATATTTTAACAGATTCATATTTTCATGAAATATTTTAATTTTTATTTTTTCTATTTTATGTACAGTCAACTCTTTGATATACAACAGTTTATGTGGGTATGTTTCTTTGGAAGCAGCTCTAGATTGTTGACAATTATGTAGCCAGAGGCTGGAGAGATGGCTCAGCAATTAATAGAGCTTATTGCTTTTGTAGATGAACAAGGTTCAGTTCCCAGCACCAACATGGTGGTTTATGACCACTTATAAATCCAATACCAGAGGATTCTGGTCTGCATGTCTCTCTCTCTCTCTCTCTCTCTCTCTCTCTCTCTCTCTCTCTCTCTCTCTCTCTCTCTTAAATGAGACCACAAAGTTGAATGGATATCGAATGAAGGGTAGATCTGTGAGGAGTTGGGGGAGGGTGAATTTAATCAAAATACATTGTATGAAACTTTCAAAGAATTACTCTCATATCCTATCAATTTGAGCTTTCCTCCAGAGGAATTTTATGAACTCTGTGTTCATCTTTCCTGCTGCTTCTATTACAGTTAAGGACAGATATGGACATGGAAGATAAATAGTTTTTATGCAGGAATTAATTTATTATCTATCTATGAGGATCATTATTTGACAGCTGGTTTACTCTTTTGTAATGGTTTTACAGGATCTTTTTGTATAAAAATACTTAGTTTATTACTTTTACAAAATAAGTTTTTAATTATATAAAAATATTCACTGAGATAAATATATTTCAAAAACCTTACATATATCTTTATGTTCCAGTATCCTATATGGGGTCATAGAAAAATTATCATCTAATTGGAAGTGCATATGTATGTGTGTATGTATGTGTTTGTGTGTGTGTTGAATATGTGTGTTTGTATAGATACAAAGATATTACCAATATGCATTTCTTCTGACACTGTAGCATGATCAACACATGTTACCATCTTCAACAAAACTGAACCACATAATTTATAAACTTTTGTGTTTTCTTCATAGTCATAAATAAGTTTAGGGTTATCTGATGGCTATCTATCAATTTAGATAATATGTAGCATTTTATATTCTTTCCTGGTGTGTAGATCAGACTAGTCTTGAACTTGTTATCTTTTTCATCCTTCCAAGTGGGATTACAAGTATCTACAACTATACTCAGCTATTATATATGTCATAATATAGCTATGTCATATTATCCTTTGATTTGTTTAATCATAAGCACTGTGTATGGAAGAGAAAAAAACAGAACCCATTTCATGTCCCCAGTCTTTCCTTTAAGACATTTTGATTTTACAATGTGCTATTTCACATTTTGGAATCTGATGATTATTGAATATGTAATATATAGCCCACCTTTCTAAGATGATTTGTTATATTTTCATTGTCTTTTATAGGCATAATTTCAACAATAACTGCATGATTAAGTAGTTTTAGTGCTTATATCTAGAGTATTACACCACTACATTGTCTTTCCCCTGGTGTTTATTATTTTTATTCCTCACTTTGTACTGGAATATGTCTTTTGCTTTGGCTTAATGAATCGTGTCTTACAGCAGTTTCCCTGGAAACAGAGGTTGAGGCAGAGATGTATACGCAGAAAGCTGATATGTCTGGAAGTGTAGCAAACAATAACTGAAAAAAATAAAACCAAGGAAAACAGTTTGTGAAGGTCATGCAACTGTGACAAGGCCTCAGCCAGTTGAATGGAAAGTTCTAGACACAGATTGCATCAGTAGCCCTTTAGGATTACTCTAAAACTCTGAATTAGGGCTGATACAATGATCACATTTTCTGAGGGTTCTCATTTGCTTCTTACCTGACAGGCATCAGCAGACAGGAATGCTTTTTCCTTACAATGGAAAGAAAGATATATAGCATCTTCTCAGTAAAAATATTCCCTGAAAATGAAGCTTTATCCCTCAAAACCTTTTACCATCAAAATTACATGGGGATGTTAATTGTTGCCTGGAATCTATGAGTGCACAGTAAATATGATGCTGGGCTTATTATAATTCTTTCCTAAGTTAACTATTTTAATTTGTCCAGGTGTCGGTCTGCATTTCACTTCAATGCTGGGATGTTGGAACACGGCTTGGGTAGGTGAAACACAGAGGCACTAGGCTACATGCCTTTCTCACTACTGGGGTGTCAGGCTCCTGGGACTTTGACACACTGCTCAGAGGAGGCAGTCCTTGATGAGAGGAACAGTCTTTCTTGCCCAAACTGTTTATTTATTCAGAAAGAAATGCATAAAACTAACTCAGGATGGACCAGAGATTAAAATACCTTTTACAGGAAAGGATGCCCAGGAAGAAAAGCTTAGAGGCTAAACCCTTGGGGCCTATCTGGGTACTTCATTAGCATGAAGAACTCTAGGCTCTGTGCTATATGACCAGTTGTCATAGTCCTTTTAGTGGAGTGTCATAGTGGTCACCTGTTCCAGGCCAAGAATCTGATTGGGAGGTAGTGAACTCTAGCCATTCTCAGTTAAATGTTCAGAGTTCTGAACTTTTGTTACTACCTTACCAGTTCTTCTGTCTGGTGGCATGGTCTACTGCTCCACATCCAGACATATTTTTCTTTTTTTGTAAAATTCAAAACATGCACAAAACATGTCAGATGTTAGTGGCTATTTGTTAATCATTCTCTGTGCTCAGCAACAGAAGGTAGTTTTCTTTCCTTCTTTCTTTCTTTCTTTCTTTCTTTCTTTCTTTCTTTCTTTCTTTCTTTCTCTCTCTCTCCCTCCCTTTCTCTCCCTCCCTCCCTCCTTTATTTCTTCCTCCCTTCCCTTCTTCCTTCCTTCCTTCTCTTCTTCATCCCCTTCCTTCCTTCTTTCTTTCTTTCTTTCTTTCTTTCTTTCTTTCTTTCTTTCTTTCTTCCTTTCTTCCTTTCATCCTCTCTCTCTTTCTCTCTTTCTTTCTTTCTCTCTTTCTTTCTTTCTTTCTTTCTTTCTTTCTTTCTTTCTTTCTTTCTTTCTTTCTTTCTTTCTTCTGCAAACCTGTTATCTTACCATTTCTTTTGTTTCTTCTTCAGGAACATACATTTTGCTAGAGAAAACTAGTTTCATAGTTATGTCTTCAAATATGCCATTGTCTCTGTTTTTGACAGTATCTTTCTACTATCCCATTCTAATCTTCAATGAATGCTTAACAAATTTATTCTCTTCACTACTCATTTACTTTTCTTCTGTGACTAATCTGTCCTTTCCTGATTGAGTCGGAAATTTAAATTTTCTTACGTTTTTATATCTCCTGCTGACTTTTCCAATCAGGTACTCTTCTCTTCTTTTGTATCACATTTCATGCAGGGTGTTGCTGTCTCTGTTATTTTCTTGTCTACCTCTCTTCTTTTCCTTAAAAACCTATATTTTATTTCCCAAGAATCACAAGTTCTTTATCTCTGAAATTTGGGAGTTTTAGCATATAGCTCAGATTTGAGATAGTATAGTTATGTTTTATGCTTTTATGTTATTATTCCTCTTCCAAATCAAAACAATATGTTAATATCTATTTTCCATTTTGGTTCATTTTCTCTTATGTCTAAATAGGAGACAAATAATCAACCTTAGGTCAATTTTTATTTCTCACTGTCCAACTTAATGGTAAGAACATTTTCGTTTGCACAATTTGTTGAATGACAATGTATATGCACAGCTCTTATCCAAATGAACATGTTAAATTTGCAAACTATTAACTTTCCATTGAAGAAGGAAATTTCTTCTGCTTCTATTTGTTTCATTTACGAAGACTGTTGTGTTTTATATAAAAAGCCAAGGATATGCTTTGTAGAGCACAGTATGGTGAAGTGGCAGGGATGCCTCAGTAGGCTCATGTTGAGGCATCCCTTCCCCTTGAGGTCCAAGGTATATGAAGGGTTTATATAGAAGTGTATAGTATAGAATAGGATTTACTTAGGGCAATGGGAAAGGAGTTGAGAAAAGAGTACAGATAGATAGATAGATAGATAGATAGATAGATAGATAGATAGATAGATAGATAGATGAAAACATCCAGAAATATGGGGATAGAGAAGGGGAGAGAGGGAGAAAGGGGTCAAGAGAGAGAAGAGAAGGCACAGAAAAAAGGAAGAGGGGCTAAACACTATCTTTTACAGCAAGCCAGGCCTACCTGCTTATTTCCAGGTAACTGTTGGGTAGAGCATAGAAGGAATGCTAACAAAAACTAATTTATTTGTTCATTAATAGTAACATTTTAAAATTTCATGAGTTTAAATTTTTCATATGTGCATACACATCTTATTTTTTCCTAAACCCCCTTATATTCTAGTTGATTAACTGTACTTATCTCTGATATGTTAAGGTTTTAGAATATAATTTACTATTTTGGTATTTGAGCTAGGCAATATTACATTTCAAGGACCTTTAAGTTTTGAGATGATTATTTTTGGCTATGCTTTTTTCTATTCAATATAAAGTCTCACTACAAAGCATTGGCTAGCCTGGGACTAACTATCTAGACTGTATTAGCCTTGAACTCACAGATATTAACCTGTGTTTGCCTTCTTCTTCTTTTCTTCTTCTTCTTTTCTTCTTCCTCTTCCTCCTCCTCCTCCTCCTCCTCCTCCTCCTCCTCCTCTTCCTCTTCCTCTTCCTCTTCCTCTTCTTCTTCTTCTTCTTCTTCTTCTTCTTCTTCTCCTTCTCCTTCTCCTTCTTCTTCTTCTTCTTCTTTGAGACAGGGTTTCTCTGTGTAGCCTTGGCTGTCCTGAACTCACTCTGTAGACCAGGCTGGCCTCAAACTCAGAAATCCACCTGCCTCTGCCTTCCAAATGCTGGGATTAAAGGCGTGCGCCACCACCACCTGGCTATGTTTGCCTTTTAAATGTTGGAATTAAAGGTATTTGTATCCAGTTCTTGGAATAATTTTTAAAGACTCTATACAGAAGGGAGCAATATTCTTACTTAACTGTTTATACATGTATGCTACTACATAGCTGAGGGTTTTCTCTTAGATACAATGGTTGGACACATAATGGAAATTGGTATATTCCCTGCTTTCTTTACTTTCTCTTTATATTTTTAATATTAAGATTCACAACTTATAGTCTATTTATGTCTCCAGTAGTATGCTAGTTATTTTCTTGTCTTCTTCATCCTGTTGTCTCCATTCTCCTATACTCTGTTTTATATTGTAAAAGCATACCCTGAAAAGACAGTTTTCTGCATTTCCATGTTATTTGTCTTTTCCCTAAGAGAAACATTAATGGTTGTTTTAATTACTGCTCTGCTGCTGTGAAGACACACCAGGACCAAGGTAACTCTTGTAAAGAAATAACCATTTATTCGGGGGCTTGCTTACAGTTTCAGAGGTTTAGTCTATTATCATCTTGACAGGGAGCATGACAGCAGGCAGACAGACAATGGAACAGTATGTGAGAGCTATATCCTGATCCACAAAAAGAGTAAAAGACTGGGCTTAGCATGAGCTTTTGAAATCTCAAAGCCTATCACCAGTGACACCCTTCCTCCAAGAACATACCGCCTATTTTTTCTAATCCTAACAAACAGTTCCACTCACTAGTGACTAAGCATTTAAATATATGATCCTATAAGGGGCATTCTTAACCAAACTACCACAATGATCTGTTAGACTATAGGAACAATTAAAGCTCCAGTATATCTCATCCCATTTCTGTCACTGAGGAATTCCCCTTGTAGGGACTTTGGTTCCTTTATAGTCCACTTCAGTCAACAATCTTCAATAATCTTGCTGTCAATAGATAGCTAAATATCCCTATTCCCTTTCAGACCCCTTCCAGATTCCAGCTATTGCCAAATGAATATCCATAGGTTGGGAAGTAGCATCTTGGTATTTTATTGCCAACCTTTGAGTTACCCCGTTTTCTATTTCGCTTGTCTTTTCATCACCTAGGTAACCAATTCTCTACTTAAATAGAGACTCCTTGGCTTAGATCTGACTAACAAGTTTAATTTCTCAAACCAATTCTTATATTTAGGAGAAATATCTTCAGGAACCCAAGAGTCTTTATTTCCCAATGTGGCCTCCACCTTTCATGCCTCTGTTTTTTTTTCTTTGTCAGTATTTCAATGGAGGATGTATAGGGACACAAATAAGATGACATTAACTAGCAACTAGTATAATGCATTTTGTCCCTGGTTATATAAAAAAGTGTAATTTAGTCATATCCTGAGGACATTATTCTTTGTTGTCCATCCTCAATTACAAGGTGAAAATCACTCAGAAAGCACACTTGAAGAGACAGTTTCTATGAAAGCTAATTTATGTAATATTACTTTGGGATCTTGAACATGTTGCTAGAAAATTTTGCCATTTGTGACATAATATCCTTAATTTGGTATGTTAATTCTGGAGACATTTGACACAGTGTCCACAGAGTTCAGAAATCCTCATGACACCTAAACCAATTACAAATATGAGGCACATAGGAACATTTATGTGTTTAATAATTTGTTAGAAATACCTAGTAGAAGTTACTAGACTTACAGTTTACTACACATTAAAATCAGCAATAGAATCTCAAAGTATGCTATTTATTTCAATTTATGTGTATGGTTGTTTTGTTTGCAGGTATATATGCACATGTGTGCCTGGTGTCCATAGAGGCCAGAGGTGGACATTGGTTCCCCCTGAACTGAAATTGCAAGTGGCTTTGAGCTGCTGTATAGGTGCTCATAACTACTGTGCCATCTGTTCACCCAGCAGTGTTAAATTTTATTGACAATATTATGTGATCATGCATGCAGAATATTATTAATATGGGGAATTTATCTGATTCTTGAGTTTAATTTTATTGCAACTCAGTCACATAGACATGGTTGATCTTTAGATTCCACCCTTCCTTTGATCAAGCTGATACTACATATCTTAAGCCTTCACCATAAATCACATTATTAGACTACCAACTATGCTTGAAGGCCTCAAGTACACAAAAACTTTCTTCTCTGGCAGGAAATTTTAAAGACTTCAAGATAACTTTTATGGGGGTAGTATCAAGGGTAGATCTCTCTCCAAAAGTAAGGATGATTCTTTAATTCACAGTGCCTAAATATCCAAAACTAAGCAGGAATTTAGACATTTTATGGAAAGCATTGGAACTTATTTAGTTTCATTTAGGAAAAAACTCAGTGTATTCTGATATATGAGCTAAGGACAGTGGGTGCTCTACAATTGACAGGCAGGCAACATTGTATGGTTAATTTTCCAGTGTGCTTTGCTGTCCCATCAATTATAGCTGCTGATCCTTCAGTGATTTCTGATTGGAATCCCTTCTTTAACAGTTTAACACTTATGTGCTGCTTTTTATTTTGTCTTTTCAGAAGGGTAAGATAAACACTTGAAAAATGAAGTAGATTAGATGATTCAACTATGGACTCATAAAAATTACTGGAAGAATAAATTTTAGGTAATTGATATGTACTTGAATTTTTATACTGATTACAAAGAAATTGTGAAAAATAGCACTTCATATCCACAGAAAAACTGCCAAACAATTTAATTTAGAGCTTACTAGCCATATGGTGACAGTGTCATTTCATTTCTGTAAACATTAACAGGAATATTGTGGAGGAGATGCACTTCTGTTTTCCAAGTTTGAACACAATAGATGGTCCTGATTTTGTTTCATGCTCTAGATCAATATCAATTTCTATATTTATCCGTAACTACATACATCTCTTCACCATATATGTGTAGAGATGTCTCAAAATACAATATGTAGTAAATGTTGCCTTACAAAAGCAAAAAGACATTAAGTAAATAAATGACTGATTTAAAAGAAATTTAATTGCAGTTCAAAACTCACACAGAGCCCTTCGTTTAGATTTAATTCCTCTGTGTCATGTGTATTTTCTTTCACAAGATGAGAATATTACAATGACAAAATGAATGATCTCTGATGTTATGTGACTTGGAAAGGGATAAAAGAATAGATAATTCATGATTCCCAGTATTCATATTTTATTTAATTCAGTTTGTTCTTTTATTATCTATCCTTGAAATTTACTTTGATAGCACTATTCTGTCTGCATAATTATACAATATATCTGTATAAATATCAATAAGAAAACACTCCTAGACTGGAAAGATAGCTCAGCAAAGAACATGGGATTAAGTCCCAGTGTTCACATGGCAGCTCACAGTCATCTGTAAATTAAGTGCCAGGACATGGACATATATAGTACACCCTATATACCAGGATGTCAGGACATTGGTTGAGGCAGAGTAGAGGTAGGACTCTTTGCCTCAACTCTGCATCTAATATACTCTTTTTGACTCTCCTTCTATCACAGCAATGAGAAGGAGACTTTATTGTCACATAAGATGATGTCAGCCGCTAGATCAGATAATTTTTGAATTCACAAAATCTTAAGAAAAGTTAATGTGATTCCCCTTAACTCACATTGTACCACAGTCTAAAAAAGGAAGAGACATTTTTTCTTCAAATGGTTATTAAAAGGAGTCTGGTTACTTTCACTTTTTAATGTTTTACCATAATTTTATATTTAATATGTAGCCTAAAAGAGTTCTACGAAAAGAGAAGAGAGCAAAGCAGAGAGTTAATGATCAGGCCTGAAGCTGTCTAACATTTTCTGCATATTTTTCAATTGTAGAAGCATTTTACTTAATGAGGGCTGGTGTGTATAGAAGGAAGAAGGTGGTTATGTTGGCATGTTTTTGTCAACTTCACACAAGCTGGAGTCACTGGAGAGGAGAGAGCATCATTGAGAAATTGAGAATATGACTCCATAAGATCAGGCTGCTTGTAAGGCCGTATTTTACTAATTAGTGTCTGATTGGAGAAGAAGAAGCCCATCATGAATGATGCCATCCCTGGGCTAGTGGGCCTGAGTTCTATAAGAAAGCAATTTGAGCAAGCCATTGAGGAACAAGCCAGTAAGCAGTACCCTTCCATGGCCTCTACATCAGTTGCTGCATCAAGAATCCTGCCTTGTCTAGTTTCCATGCTGACTTCTTTCACTGATGAACAGCAAGATGTAAATGTCAGACAAATAACCCCAAAGCAACCCCCAAGTTGCTTTGGTCATGGTGTTTTATTACAGAAATGGTAACCCTTAAACAAGTTAGGTACATGAAAGTGGAGGTATTGCTGTGACAGATGTGACCATGTAATTTTGGAGAGGATTGTGGAAGGGACTTTGGAACTTTGGACTAGAAAAGAACTTGAGTGAGTATTGAGAGTTCAATGACTTGTTATATAGAAGCTTGGGAAATAAGAATTTTGAGAGCAGTACAGACAATGGAGGTCTGGCTTGTGGAGTTTCAGAGGGAAGCAAAGACTTTACTAGACCTTATGTGTGAAAAATGTGCCCTGTCCCCTGGAACTGCAAAATTAGCTGGGATTAACAAGAGACAAGAACCACTAAAGTGACTTTGAAGGAATCATGGATGTTGGTCAGCTAAGCCTGAAAAATCAGCTGTGATCAAGAAGAGACCAGTATCACTGATGTGAAATCTAGGAAGTGTTTCCTCAAGGTCAGCACACAGAAGCTGTGTTCCAGAAGTGGCCAAGTTGTACCTCAAGTTTACAACTAAAGATGGCAGTATAAGAATCAGTCAGGTGGTTTGAATGAATAAAAGGTGCCATAGAGAGCAACTGAGACTTTGTCCTATGTTACCAGCTGGAGTCTCGAATTAAGCTTTGGAGAGACTATTAGTGAAAGTGGAGCACAGCAGCAGCAAGAAACCTCAGAATCTTGGAAAGGCCAATACCATGGGATTGCCATTAAGAACAGTAGCAGCAGTGGACTAGAGCCAGGTGGAGCTTAGAAAACAAGCTGTGTATACTGCATTGAGAAGAGCTGGAGAAAATAACCCAAGCCCTTTGAAGGAGTCCAGAAGATCATAAATGAATTGCAGATAATTTGACAATGGGTTATTTACACGTTTGAAGTTTGCTTTTACTTTGTGCAGATTGTGACTGTGCCCTGGTTCTTTTCCCTTGAAGTAAGGAAGGAATTTATTTTTTACTTGATAGGAGCCCACAGTTGAGATATTTTGAATTTTAAAATACTTTGGAATTTAAGAGATTGGTAATTTTAAAGAGACTAAATTTTTAGGTGTTTGGACTTTTAAAGAATGGGACTTTCAAAATTTGGGGTATTAGAATACTGTGATGTTTCTATTAATGTGAAATCTTGGAATGCATAAGAAAGGAAAGGTTGTGGTCTAAAGAAATGTGTGTGTCAAATTGACAAGGAGTCAGTTGCGCTGGCCATTTTTTTTCAACTTGACAGAAGTCACTGGAGTCACTGGAGAGAAGGGAGCCTCACTTGAGAAAATTCCTCAATAAAATCAGGCTAGAGGCAGGCCAGTTGAGCATTTTAATAATTAGTGATCAATGGGGGAGGGCCCAGGGCATTTTGGGTGGTACCATCTCTGGGCTGGTGGTCCTGGGTTCTATAGAAAAGTAGGCTGAGCAAGCCATAGGGTACAAAGCAATAAGCAGCACCCATCTATGGCCTCTGCATCAGCTCATACCTTCAGATTCCTGTCCTGTTTGAGTTCTGGTCCTATGTTCCTCTGATGATGAATGATGATGTGGAAATGTAAGTCAAACAAACCCTTTCCTCCAGAAGTTGCTTTGATCATGGTATTTCATCACAACAATACGAACCCTAACTAAGACAGTGGGTGAACATAAAGCAGAGGCTTCACTGCTCTAATATTACTATTTCTTGTTCTTGAGATCATTATTGTACAGTATTCTCTTTTTTAAAATTAGATATTTTTTTTTTATATTTCAAATGTTCTCCCTTTTTCCGGTTTCCCTTCAGAAAACTCCCCTATTCCATTCCCCCTCCCCTCCTCACCAACCCACCCTCTCCTGCTTCCTGGCCCTGGCATTCCCCTACACTGGGGAATAGAGCCTCCACAGTACCAAGGGCCTCTCCTCCCATTGATAACCCACTAGGCCATCCTCTGCTACATATGCAGCTGTTCTTATGCCCGAAACTTACTCCTTATGAATTGGCTTTGAAATTACTGCTTCGATTCAAATATTGAAAGCTTGACATCAAATGAGGCCTTGGGTAGTTTTGGGTCATTAGACTTCTGTCCTCCTAAAGGGATTAATCTATTTGTGGATTGATAGCTTAATAGGATATTGGGAGGTGGTAGAATCTTTTAGGAGGTGGGCTAGGTAGAGGGACTAAGTTATTGAGGAGATTTGGTTCAAGAAGAGATTTTGTCTCTGGCTCCTTTCTACCTCTCTGTTTTTGCTCACCATGTAATGAGTAATTTATTTCTACCACAAGTTCTCTGAAATGTAGCCCTACTTCATCATTAACATAAAAGCCATTGAGCCAAGTGACCATGCTCTAAAACACCTCACATTGTGAGGCCAAATATGATTCTCCTCTTTTTTATTTATTATTTATTACATCCTGATCACAGCCCCCCTTTTCCCAGTTGCCCCTCACATAGCCCCTTCTTGCATTGCTCTTCCGCTTCTCCTCTGAGGAAGAAGAGCCCCTCCCCCACATACCTCTCCACCCTGATACATTAAGTACCAGGACTAGGCACATCTTCTCCCACTGAGGCCAGACAAAAGGGTTCAATTAGGGGAAGAGGATACATAGGCAGGCAACCAATTCGGGGATAGCCCCTGATATAGTTGTTGGCAGTGCCTGCATGAAGACCAATCTGCCCACCTGTTACATGTTTGCTGGGTTCTAAGTCCAGTCTATGCTTGTTCTTTGGTTAATGGTTTAGTCTCTGGGAGCCCCCAAGGGTCCAGGTTATTTGACCCTGTTGCTCTTTTTGTGGTGTCCTTATCCCATTCGGGTCCCTTAGTCCTTTCTCCCAACTCTTCTACAAGACTCCCCCAATTACATCTAATATCTGGCTATGGGTATCTGCATCTATTTCCATTGACTGGGGGGAGCCCTCTGAGAATAGTTATGCTAGGCTTCTGTGTACAAGCATAACAGAATATCATTAATAGTATCAGGGATTTGTTCTTGCCCATGGAATAGGTCTCAAGTTGGGCCAGCCATTGTTTGGCCATTCTCTCCTGCTCTACTCAATCTTTGTCCCTGTACATCTTGTAGCCCAGACACATTTTGGGTTGAAGGCTTTTTGGGTGGGTTGGTGTCCTTAGCTCTCCACGGGGAGTCCTGCCTGGCTACAGGAGGTAGCCACTTTAGGCTCCATATCTCACACTGCTATAAGTTTCTCCTAGACTTGCCCCTATAGGCTCCCTGAGGCCTTCCCCTGTCCCATGTCTCTGCTACATCTTTTTTTTTTTTATTTT
>NC_045030.1:9565927-9580292 GCF_008632895.1 Mastomys coucha | reverse complement strand
ACATGGTGGAGCATGTGTCCTTGTTACATGTTGCAGTATTTTTTGGGTATATGCCCAGGAGTGGTACATCTTAGGAATGTTCCCCTGTGCCTGCCTCTGATTTCCATTATCCCTCTCTAGCTCTAGCTACACCTAATACCCCCATTCCATTCTTCTCCCCATACCCTCTTGCACCCAATTAAAACTTGTGTAGTCACACTGGAAATGAATTTAGCAGTTTCTCAGAAAATTAGAAATAGTTCTACTTCAAGACCCAGCTATATTAATTACTCTTGGGCACATACCCAAAGAATGCTCCATCTTACCACAAAGGCACTTGCTCAACTATGTTAATAGCAACTTTATTCAAAATAGCCAGAAAGTAGAAACTATCCAGATGTCTCTCAACTGAAGAATGGATACAGAAAGGTGGTTCATGAACACAATCGAATACTATTCAGCTATTAAAAACAAGGACATCTTACAATTTGCAGGCAAATTGATAGAACTAGAAAATATCACCCTGAGTGACATAATCCAGACCAAAAAGGTCATGCATGGTATGTACTCACTTATAAGTAGATATTAGGCAAAATGTAGAGGTTAAATACCCTGCAATACATAGACACAAAGAAGCCAAGTAACAAGGTGGGCCTAAGGGAGGATGCTTGAATCTTACTCAGAAGGAGAAATAAAACACACACATGAGGAGGATTGAGAGAGGGGAAGCTTTCCTCTTTTAAGTTGATTTTTCTCAGTAATTTTGTCATAGCAGTGGATAGATTGCTAACACAGTATGATCAGTTACTATTCTCAATTTGGCAAGATCCAGAATCACACGAAAACATAAGAAAATGAGGCACATAGACCTTTGGCTGATGTCCCCAACTTTTATCTCATTTAACAGGCAGCATCAAAGTAAAACGTTTGAATGAAGAGCTGTCTCCAGAAACGGTGCCAGCATGAGCTCATCAACAGCTTTCATAGTTGAGATTTGAAAGCAAGGGTTAACAGCTGTTCTCATAAAAAATATAAAGGAGCAATTTTGTTTGTACAGTAAAGTACCTTTGGAAACTTTAATGGGGCAATCACCACACAGAAAGGAGTCAAGATTTTTTTGTTGTTGTTCGCTTTATATGCTTTTTATTTCCTAAGAACCACATTGATTGGATCACTCCATGTACATTACATCATTTCCCATCTTCATCATTGAGAGAAGAGTGGTGATTTAAAATGAGGTCTGCAAATTTTCTGATAGTCTTTTCATTAAGAGGCTCCATCAAATAATGCTCTCTGTGAATGTGGGGCAACCTTGCTCTCCTATTTTAAGCAGGATGTTAAATGGTTTCTGAGAGGAGTCCAGAACAACCTCCACTTGACTCTAGTTTTGGGGAACTCTACACTTAAAGCCTAAGTTTTGTGCTGTTAGAAAGCTCAAGCCATGTTGCAGTGTCACTTGGCTAATGTCCCCAGCTCACATCTCTACTAATAGATAGCATTAGCAATAAAAAGGCTAAGTAAGGAAGCTTTGAAAATGACTTTAGCCCAGCTACCATTTGACTGGAACTGGAAACGCACTTAGAAAAAAATATAATAATAATAAACAGTAAGTAGTAGTGAACTCTTTGAGATATTTTTGTCTCCAACTAAATTAGAGTTATCTATTTTAGAGTTAGAGATATCAGAATGAGAGAGAATGCCATGGAAAAATTATCAGTTTTCCTCGTATCCCTCCATGCACCAAAGGCACTTTGAGTAGATACTATTTTATGTACATGGAACAGGTGACAAATGTATTTCAGACTGGCTGGGCCAGTCAGAAGTCTGCCTCAGCTACCAGTGGCAGAGTCAAAAATTTCTCTGTGTGATGTCCAAAAAGTGACACCCTAAAAAAAAAAAAAGAATATTTGAACTGCAATGTATATGCTCTCTAGAACATATGTAATGTGCACACATCAAAGCATCTTTACCAAAAGTTGACATTTTAATCCACTTGTAATAAAGAAGCCAAGTAAAGTTAGGTATAAACAATAGAAAAGCAAGTTCTATAGGTTATATTTCCTTTAGTCCCATCTAAAAAGAGATGGCTTTCCTTAAGCCATTTATTCTCTCTGAATCTTTTTTATTGGCTGACAAATACTGGTAATATACCAACCTCACAGGGTTCTTTTAAAGAGCAATTTAGATAATAATATGATTCATTGAGCCCAAGGTTTTGCAATGCCAACTGAAGATTAGACAAACTGATTATATGAGATTTCATTTCTATCATCAGAATATTATTTAGAAAAAATTTCAGATTATTTCACAAATGATATATGATAGGCTCTACTTGGTAAAAATTCAACAGTATTAGTGTGATTGTTTTTCTCTCCTCTTGAGTCTGGATACTAATGGTATGACCTTGATAAGGTCTTTCTTGCATTTCCTTGTCTGTAAAGTAGGGATGACAAAGGTTTTACTGAATAAAAATTTTAGATATATTAAGTTCTATTAAGTTTAACTGAGTAAAGATGATTACAAAAGGGTGGCCCATCAAACCAGGACACATGGTTCATGTGCACATATAACCACATGTACATATTATATTTATAGTCAAAGAAAGGGAAATAATGAGAAGAACACTGTAATGAGATAGAGAGCAGCTAATTGGTTATGGTCCCTGTCTGCAGTTGTGAATGTGCTCTAAACAACTGACCATTTGCAATTGGTGGACAACTCAAGTAGGGCATGTCTACTTCTTGTTCAAGAGTAACAGGGTTAGAGTTCGTTTACAGTTCACTATATCTAGACCACTTTAGACATAACAGTATATACAGAAGCCAAACTTAACACCCCTGTACAGTTTGGATAGGGGAATTAAATGAAGCTATATTAAGAACAAAATTCATTTGAAAGTTAGTATTAGGAGGGTTGTTACCTTTGCGTAGTAGTTTTATTTTCATTCTTAGTTCATTACATTTTTTTGGAAGACACTGCAGATTAATCCTAAAACTTTATGCATGGTATATTATTTGCCCAGAATCTCTTGTTAATCTTTAATAAGCTTAGTAATCAAAACATGCAGGCCTTTTTATGTTTATTTATTTTGTTTTGGGATTGGTTATTTTGCTAAATGGTGATGTCATCAAATTGGCTTCTAAATATTTATTCTCATAATCATAGTCCCAAGATGCTCTGAACCTTGGAAGGAAAAACTCTTTTGCAGTGGATAGCAGTCAATGGTGAGATGCACATCTGGCCAAAGTACTGAGAATAAGAGTCTGAGTGTTCAGACTTAAATGGGACATCTGTATTAACATTACCACCACCTCAGAAGAGGACGTAGACAACATTAAGACCTAGATATTAAAGAGGAATGCTCTGAAATCCTGACTTCTAGATATGACAGAGTTAAAATAAGCATAAACTCACAGCTGCCATACTTAATTGCGCAAAGCCAATACAAAATCAAACCAGTCAAAATTCCTTCATAGATAGGCAAGAAAATCCTGAGTCTTCACTACTCATTGATAAGCTATTTGTAGTAGATTGTAGAAGAGACAATTATTCTTTCTGAGGATGTGGATGCTCCCCGGACATGTACATATTGGCAGCATTTTCTAGACTTACTGGGTTATTAAAAGAAAGGATAAAAAAGACATGTTTCTGGGAACAAAGTATGTTAAGAGGTGTATGGGTAGATTTGGAGATAATAAATGGGTGGATGTGATCATATTTTATTTTATACATATATTAAATTCTGAAAAATAAAGAAAAATTAAGGTCTGGAGAGATTGCTTAGCAGTTAGAACCTGGGTTCAGTTGCCAGCACTTATATTGAACAACTCCCAAGCACTTGTAATTCTAGTTACAAAGAATCTGATGCCTTCTGGCATGCTCAGGCACCTTCACATAAGTGCTATGCTTACAGACAAGCAGGTACACACACAAACATATAAATAAATAGTAGAAGCAAAACAGTAAAGAAAATTTAAAAAAATAATTAAATACTCTATGGGGACCCATAGGGCACTTTGGTAAGTGAAACATGTTGACTAACACAAAATAATCACCTCTCCCTCAGTTCTTCCAAATTCACTTCCCAAGACTCATATGTAGTTCAACAGCAGACCATGTGCTGGTCAACATAGAACTTTCCTTCCCCTACTTGTTACTTTAATCCAGATTCTAATTCCAGAATGTACTCCCTGTTAACCTATAAGGCTCTCCTGCCAGGGAAGCAGATAGGCTCAATAAAGTTCTTCAACTCTTCCTCTATTTCTCCCTAACCCCCAGTCTCACCCCCACATCTTAAGCAAAATTTCTTCTCTAGCCTCTCCTCATTCATTCTCTGACCCTAAACCCAGGAAACTAAATAAACAGAACCCAGGATACTAATTAACCACATCCTGGTGGAATATCCATTTTTCCTCCCTCATAGGAAATCCCTCCATGATCTCAGACCATCCCCATTCCTAAGTTCTAATACCTAGAAAGACACATTACATGGAAGCCTCCAGTATCCACACCTATCATGACTCCAGAATATTTTTTTACAGGTAATAAATGGCCACCACACTCTCCTAAGAACCACAGAGGAAACAGAAACCAAGGAGAAAAAGCACACAACAAAGAAAAGAACAAATAACAGCACCTAGAATCATATTCTTTCCACGCCCAGATGCCTAGATACCAGGGGAAAACCAAAATTAATAGCAGCAAAGAAAATATGTCTCCACTAGAGCCCAGTTACTCTACATCAGTGGGCCCTGAATATTTCAGCACAGATGAAGCACAAGTAAAAGACCTGCAAACAACTTTTGTGAATATAATAGAGGTCTTTAAAGAAGAAATTAATAAAATCCTTAAAAGTATCTATGAATACATAGACAGTAGAGGGAAATAAATAAAACAATTCAATAATTCAAAGGAAAAATAGACTTAACAAAATAACCCAAACTGAAAGAAATATAGAAATTTAAAAAAAAGGAACTTGAACAGGAACTACAGAGGAAGTCCTCACTAAGAGAATGCAAGAGGTAGGAGAAAGAATCTCAGGCATTGAAGACACAATGGAAATAGATTCATTGGTCAAAGAGGTATTAGATATAAAAACCCATAGAACAAAACACCTTGGAAATCTTAGTATAAGACTAATAGCTATGGTCACTTGATTATTTATAAAGGGGCTAAAACCACCCAGTGGAAAAAAAGGCAACATTTTCAACAAATGGTCCCGGTTCAACTGGCAGTCAACATGTAGAAGATTGCAAATTGATCCATTATTATCTCCCTGCACAAAGCTCAAGTCCAAGTGGACCAAGGACCTCCACATAAAACCAGATACACTGAATCTAATAGAAGAGAAAGTGGGGAAGAGCCTCAAACACATGGGCAGAAAGGAAAAGTTCCTGAACAGAGAACAAATAGCTTATGCTCTAAGATCAAGAATAAACAAATGTGACCTCATAAAATTACAAACTTCTGTAAGGCAAAGGACACTGTCAATAGGACAAAACAGCAACCATAAGATTGGGAAAAGATCTTTACCAATACTGTATCTGATAGAATGCTAATATCAAATATATACAAATAACTCAAGAAGCTAGACTCCAGAGAACCAAATAATCCTGTTAAAAAATGGGCAACAGAGCTAAACAGAGAATTCTCAACTAAGGAAACTTGTAGGGCTGAGAAGCACCTAAAGAAATGTTCAACATCCTGAGTCATCAGGGAAATGCAAATCAAAACAATCCAGAGATTCCACCTCCCACCAATCAGAATGGCCAAGATCAAAAACTCTGGTGACAGCAGATGCTGGAGAGGTTATGGAGAAAGAGTAACACTCCTCCATTGCTGGTGTGATTGCAAGCTGGTACAACCACTCTGGAAATCAGTCTGGCTGTTCCTCAGAAAATTGGACCCAGCTATATCACTCCTGGGCATATACCCAGAAAATGCTCCAACATGTAACAAGGCCACATGCTCCACTATGTTCATAGTAGCCAAATGTATAATAGCCAGAAGCTGGAAACAACCCAGATGTCCCTCAACAGAGGAATGGATACAGAAAATGTGGTACATCTACACAATGGAGTACTACCTGGCTATTAAAAACAACGACCATGAAATTTGCAGGCAAATGGATGGAACTTAAAAATATCATCCTGAATGAGGTAACTCAGTCACAAAAGAACACACATGGTATAGTTCAACATATCTAAATTGATAAATATACTCCACCATATAAACAAACTGAAAAATTAAAAACTCATAACTATTTCATTAGATGCTGAAAAAGTCTTTGACAAAATCCAACACCTCTTCATGATGAAAGTTCCAGAAAGATTAAAAATACAAGAAACATACCTAAACATAATAAAAAGATTTTACAGCAAGCACAAAGCCAACATCAACTTAAAGAGGAAAATTCAAAACAATTCCATAAAAAATCAGAAACAAGTAAAGATTGTTTACTTTCTTCATACTTATTTAATATAAGTATGAAGTAGTTGAAGTTTTAGCTAGAGCAGTAACATATTTGAAGAATATTAAGGAGATACAAATAGGAGGGGAACAATAAAACCGTCTTTATTTGTAGATGATATGATAGTATAAATGAGTGACCCAAAAAATTTTCACCAGGTAAATTCTCCAGCAGATAAACACTTTTCATCATTGTAGCAGGATACAAAAACTGGCTCATTAAAAATAGTAGCTAGAGCCCCTTAGGACGAACAACAATATGAACTAACTAGTACCCTTAGAGTTCCCAGGGACTAAACGACCAACCAAAGAGTACACATAGTGGGGACTCGTGGCTCCAGCAGCATACATATAGCAGAGGATGGCCAAGTCAGTCATCAATGGGAGGAGAGGCCCTTGGCCCTGTGAAGGTTCTATGCCCCAGTGTAGGGGAATGCCAGGGCCAGTAAGCAGGAGGGGGTGGGGTCATGAGCAGGGGGAGCGGGGAGGGAACAGGTTTCTTTTCTTTTCTTTTTCTTCTTTATGTTTTGGAGGGGAAACTGGAAAAGGACATATCATTTGACATGTAAATAAAAAAAATGTCTAATAAAAAAATAGAAAACAGGAAAAAATAATAGTCTTCCTATACACAAACAACAAATACACAGAGAAAGAAATCAGAAAAACAACACCTTTCACAATAGCCCAAAATAATATAAATGTCTTGTGGTACCGCTAGCCAAGCACATGAAAGACTTCTATGATAAAATCTTCAAGTTTTTGAAGAAAGAAACTAAAGAAGATATCAGAAAATGGAAAGATCTCCCATGCTTGTTGTGGATTGGTAGGATTAACAAATAAAATGCCATGCTACTAAAAGCAATCTATAGATTCATTACAATTCTCATCAAAATTTTGACACAATTCTTCACAGACCTTGAAAGAAAAATTCTCAACTTCATATGGAAACAAACAAACAAAGAAACAACCCAGGAGAGTTAAAAATTCTGAATAACGGAAGAACTGCTGGAGATGTCACTATCCCCAGCTTTAAGTTGTACAACAAAGATATAGTCATCAAACCAGCAAGGCATTGGCACAAAAGAGGAAATTTGATAAATAGAACCACATAGTTATGGACATCTGATTTTTGATAAACAGTCAAGAATATACAATGAGACAGAAAACATCTTCAGCATCTGGATATAAGAGTATAGAAGAGCTGGGCAGTGGTGGCAAACACCTTTAATCCCAGCACTTGGGAGGCAGAGGCAAGTGGAGTTCTCAGTTCGAGGCCAGCCTGGTCTACAGAGTAAGTTCCAGGATAACCAAGGCTACACAGAGAAACTCTGTCTCGAAAAACAAATAGATCAATTCTCATCACCCTGGATGAAACTTAAGTCCAAGTACATCAAAGACCTTAACTTAAAACCATATGAAATAAACCTGATGTAAGAGAATGTGGAGAACAATCTTGAATTCATCAGCTCAGGAAGAGACTTTCTGAACAGAACACAAGTAGCACAGGCATTAAGATGAATAATGAATGAACGGAACCTCATGAAACTGAGAAGTTTCTGCATGGAAAGGACACTGTCTTTTGGACTAAACAGTGGCCTACAGAATGTGCAAAGACTTTTAAACAACTACATATTCAATAGAGGATATAAGCATACATGTGCTAGATATACAAGAAGATAGATATTAAGAAAAAGTTACTCATCTAAACATTTTTAATTGAGAAAACTAAAATGGCTGAAAAAAATCATTCAAAATTCTAGTCATCAGAGAACTATAAATCATAATCATAATTACTTTGATATTTCATCTTATACCTGTCAGAGTGGCTAAGGTCATAAAAGCAAGTGATAGCTCATACACTGCTGGTGATAGTGCAAATTTCTACCTCAAGATCTAACTATACCAGGCTTGGCATGTCCCCAAAGGACACTCCATTATACCAAACAAACAAACAAACAAAAAAAACAGTTGCTCTACTATGTTGATTGCAGCTTAAAGCATAATAACCAGAAACTAGAAACAACCTTGATGTCCATCAATAAATGAAAATGTGGTACATTAGGACAATGGAGTATTAGTCACCTTTATAAAAAACATCATGAAATTTACAGGCAAATTGATGGAAACAGAAAAAACTATCATACTGAGTGAAGTATCCCAGACCTAGAAAGACAAATACATTTCATGTTCATTTATATGTAGATATTAGTTAATTGAATTATAATCATGCCATAATCCTTAGAACCATAGAACATACATATAGAGTAAAAGATTAGAGGGAACAGATGAATCTCATTAGGAAAGTGAAATAGGATAGATATGGGTGGATACAGGGGACTGGAATGGGAGAATAAAGTGGGGGAAGGGGAGGGAAGTGGGTGTTATATGAGGGAATACAAGGAGAACCAGCTAAAATTAAAGAACATTTGAGGAGTAGTATGGAAACTTAATACTATATATACTTCCAAAAATACATGCATATATGAAGGAGATCTAAATGAAATCACCAAGTGGAGGAGGCAGAGTCCCAAGGAAGCTTCCAGTACCAGGACTTGGTTACATATAATTGAGTTGTTGGCCAAAGAGGCCTCATGGGAATTCCCAAACAATCCAATCTGTTGCCAAAAATGATAGGTTGCTCTTCACAAACTGAGAGCAAGGGGCCATTACTTAAGATATTGTCCACACACCTCATTGAAAATGGAGATATTGAGCTGGTGCCTACATAAAGACTTCACCCATATGTTCAAGTATCTTTGGTGCCAGATGGTGTTCTACATGTTATCAAAGAAAATAAACACCAAGCCAGCCACAAACCATTTATCCACAATGGTGTATTATCGGTAAATTATGATAGGGAAATGGTGCAACCCAAAGCTTACAGGAGTAACCAACCAATAACTGGTTTCACTTATGGTCTACACCACATAAAGAAAACTATTCTCCACATAGTAACCAAGAACCTAAAAAACCAGGCAATTGCCTGGAATAAACCCAAGTAATACTGGTCTAAAAAATATGTAATGATAAGATGATTCCTAATGATATTGATAATGATATTCTGCTATACTCATAGGTCAGTGCCTTACTCAGCCATCATCAGAGAAGGGTCCTCTTGTAGCAGACAGGAACAAATACATAGAGCAACAACCAGATATTATGCAGAGAGAATGATACCTTGGAGCACTCAGCCTTATTGGGAAGTCTTCATCAAATACATCACCTCAGAGCTCAGGGAATCCCTAGGAAGAAGAGTCAGATACAATGTAAGAAACAGGTAGAGGACACCAAGAAAACAAGGCTCTCTGTATCAACATGAGAAAAACCATATGATCTCACAGAATCAGAAAAAAGCAGCATGGGTCTGCACCTGGTCCCCTGTTTATAATTATGGTTTCCAGTATATTTATGGGATTCCTGATTATACATATGAATGGGTCTCTTATTTTTGTGCCTTCTCTTGGGTTATTTTCCTTCTGTGTTTTTTTCTAACTATACTTTGATAGTTTTTGTTTTATCTTATTTTATTTTATTAATAAAAAAATTAGAGACAGAAAGAAAGAAAGAAAGAAAGAAAGAAAGAAAGAAAGAAAGAAAGAAAGAAGAGTGAGAGATTAAGAAAGATAGCCTAGCCCCTAGGGTAAATGTTAAGAACTGAATGATGATTACTTATACCTTCTGGGAGAAGGAAAATCAATTTTTTTCCAATGGTGTGACACTGGGTATATTAACCACACCAGGACAGGCCTCATGGTCAGGAGTAGCTGGCCAAACATAAAATAGACTCCACAGAATTTTTGTTTTGTTTGTTTTTGCGTGCTTTTCTTTGGATATAGTTTGGTATTTGTCTTAGTTTAGGTTTCTATTTGTGATTAAATACCATGACCAAAAGCAACATGGGAAGGAAAGAGTCTTATGGTACCATATCACTGTTCATCATTAAAGGGAGTCAGGACAGTTATTTTAAACAGTGCAAGATCCTGGAGGCAGGTGGCTGTACAGAAACCGTGGAAGGGTGCTGCTTACTGGCTTGCTCATCATGGCTTTCTCAGCCTGCTTTCTTATAGAACCCAGGACCCCCAGCCCAGGGATGCCACCACCTATAATATGCCACCCATCAATTTCAAATTAAGAAAATGCCCTATAAGCTTGCGTATGGCCCAATCTGATGGGCATTTTCTCAGTTAGGTTCTTTCCTTTTAGATAGCTCTAGCTTGGCCAAGTTGGTAAAACAAACCAGCACAATGTTTTTGTTTTGTTTTGTTTGTTTGCTTGTTTTGGGGGTGGTGTTTATTACTTTTTCTAGGTATTGAGGACTTATAGTTGTATTGCATTTTTGTAAAAATAGAATAAAGTTAGATGGATAAGAAGGGGAAGGAGGATTTAGAAGGATATTTGGGAAGAAAAAGAATATGATCAAAATAATATTTAAATTTAAATTTTGGTTTAAATTACTCAGAGACCTAGGTTAGAACCAAACATGACTGACAAAAATAAGTCAATGAAATTATTCCAAATGGTATTCTGCTATACTCATAGATGAGTACCTAGATCATTCATCTTCCTAGAGGCTTCTTCATGAAGCTGATGGAAACAATATGCAAACCCAGAGAAAAACATTAGATAGAACTTCAGAAACCCCACAAAAGAAGGGGAGGAATAGATTTAAGAGCCAGAGAGTCCTAGGACACCAGGGGAACCGAGCCCACAGAAATCAATTAGTCAAGGCTCATAGGGGCTCACAAACACTCTAGTACCAGTTCCAGGGCTGTCATGGGTCTTAAGTTAATATATATTAACTTAAGGTCCTTTGGATACATGCTATGGTTATTTAACTTGGGATTTTGTTGTACTTATGTAGGAGTCGGTATCTCTCTCTCTTTTGTGTGCCCTTGGGACTTTTTTCCTCCTATGTGTTGCCTTCTCCAGCCTTGATATGAGAGTTTATTCCCTGTCTTCTTGCATATTGTTATGGTATGTTTGGTTAGTATCACTGGGAGACCTGCATTTTTCTGAAAAGAAATAGAGGATAGTGAAGATGCGGGTGCTCTGGGAGGAAAAGAGAGAGGGGAAACTATGATATGGATGTATTTTATGAAAGAATAAATAAATAAATAATGTTTTAAAAAGAAAAAATAATTAGATAAAGAAGATCTTCAGATTTAATCTTATAAATTACATTGATGGTAGTTTTTGTTTGCAATAAAATTCATATGAGGTGTAATCATTACTTTTTAAAACATACAAAAGCTTAAAAATTAAAAGAAAAATGGTTATTAAAAAGTAGAGAGGGTTATAGTAGGCTACAGATGGGTAGGGATAGTTAGCAGCCTACTGACACCTAATGGCAGTTGCATTACTGGGCTAAGTAATATTCAAAATAGTAGGAAGGATATTTAATGCCCAGAACTCAAAGAGATAATAAACATTTGAGACAATGATAAAATAATTAGTTAAATGAAAAATAAAGTATATAGAATGTTTTTTTAAGGATATATATTAACTTAAGACTGACATGATTTCTCAGTGGTTAAAGGCCTCTGCCACAAACCCTGACAATGAGGATTCAATCTAAGATACTTTTATAGTGGAAGTCATCATGGAAGTAAAGACATGGATTCCAGCAAGTTGTCCATTGACTTCTGATCTCCATGTATGTGCTACGGTATACCTGTGACTACAAATACACAGATACATACACACAGACGCAGACACAGACACACACACACACACACACACATACATAGACACACACACAGAGAGAGAGAGAGAGAGAGAGAGAGAGAGAGAGAGAGAGAGAGAGAGAGAGAGAGAGATCTAAATGCAATAATTTTTAAAAAGAATATGGTAATTAAAAAACCCAAACCTTCAGATTGTACCTCAGATTTGCAGAGATAATACTGTATGTCTCAACCTTTTGGATGCCACCCATTTTTTTCTCTTTTTATAGACAGTTTTGGAAATAAGGAATTGAATTTCATATTGAAGCATAGTACAAAATGAAACTTGATTTGCTAATATTAATTATTCAATTGCAAATCCACACTTTCCTACTGTCCCTTGCTGACTTTAACATTTTCAACGTTCTAGCAAATTGATGCTTCTGTCTCAGCATTCTTCAGCACATTAACTTAAACTAGGTTACAGAAAGAATCTTGACAATAAAGAGTCAATACAGTAAAGAAAACAGAGTGAGTTTGAGGAAAAGAGACATTTAAAAAGCTCATACATTTATTTTCAACCTCCAAAATGTGCTTTTTAATGATGTTGCCCACTTTCTCATTCTAACTGTAAGAATTATGTTTGAATACATTCTGATTTCTTTAAGTCACCTTGACCTTCTGAATAAGAATAGAGAAATTACCTCCCTTGGTGCCTTTTGCATTTTCTGAGGTAAATATGAGGAAACAACTCCTTCAGCAGACTACTCACATGTTTTGAAACCTAGGAACAATGGACTGAGGCAAATTTATTTTAATACACACTATTTGAGTGTATCTGCAATACTTATGCAAGTAGTTTGTCTATGTAAACAAGAAACCATACTGGTAACTTGTCGTTTATTTTTATAATATGCCACATAGATATATATCACTAAAGTGAAAATAATTAAACTTTCATAATTTCTGACCTTCATACTTTAAATGAGATGTGTGCGTTCTTTTCCACATTTTTTTTTTATTTTGCAAAGCATTGTATTTCAGGAATGCATGTATAACTCAATATATAGATGCTTTTCATTTATATCACTAAGTAGTCGACAGCATTTTTCCAGTTATTTTACTGCTAGAGGCATGTTCCCTTTATGCTATTTCAAATAAGACTCATTAAAAGCCAAACCTTTTTATGTGTGAGTGCATCAATTGTCATGTCACCTTTTCTTAAAGAGTTTCTACTTTCTGTTCTAATTTTCAATAAAAGCCTGTCCTACATGAAGTTTTCATATATTAAATCAATGGTTTCTCAGACTCTGATTTTGTTCAGTTTTTCAATTTACCAATCTATATGTCCATAGTTCATTGCCGTAATAATGCATATATCTTTTTAACTCCAATTTTTGGTAAGACAAAAAGACTCTTAAGTTCCTCAAAATTCATTAATACTCATAGCAATATAAAATACTACAAATACTTTAGAATGAGATTATATATTTTTGTATATATGTATGTATTCCTGGATTTCATTAAATTGTATTATGTCTATAGATCAATTTAAATATTAAAAATGTATAAATCACCCTATATATTCTGCTGCTGTTGCATCCTATATTATTTTGAACTTCCATTATTCTTGTTCTGTTATAATTCCTAATTTCTATTTTTAGGGTCTCACTGGTCACTCCTAGTAATGCATATTTTCAAAAAGAGATTTTACTTATTTTTATTTTATATGTATGACTGTTTTACCTGTATATATGTAAATGCCCCACATGTATATAGTGCTCATAGATATTGGAACTGAAGTTGTGGGTACTTGTGAGCTACGATGAGGGTGCTGGGAACTCCAGCCTGGGCCTTATTGAAAGAACAGCAAGTATGCTTAACTGCCGAGACATCTCTCCAACTCCAAGTATATGTTACTTTTAAGACATCTGATTTTCAAAAGCTATATTGGTCACCTTTATTTCTAACTTCATTGTTTTATTTCAGAGAAGATTGTATAAAGGCAGAATATTTTACTAAATTCTATGTTTGTTGAAAATTGTGTCATAAAGAGTTATAATTTTAGCTAAAGATTCTAATAAAAATGTTGACTCCTGGAAATTTGTCACCTGCTAGGCAATGAAGAGTCAGTTTTCTTTGGGGGTGTGGTCATTGACAGGGGACCAGGCATAGGTAGACATCCCTACACATGTGAGCTGCCTTAATTGTACTCAACGAGAAGGAGGGGAAGAGGAGGAGGAGAAGGAGGGGAAGAG
>NC_045030.1:9555712-9563500 GCF_008632895.1 Mastomys coucha | reverse complement strand
AGAGAGAAGCTTGGCTTGCTCAGCAAAGCTTTTTTTCAAGATAAAAGCTAAATGAATGATTTATTCACATCTTTAATTTTCTGTTTTACTTTTCAGTTATGTACACTGGTTACTAATTAGGAGGCTCACTGATACAGTAAACATAATTGTCTCATGTAATAAGTTTCAGAACTTGAAATTGTATATGACCATTTCAAATGCATACTTAATTTCTCTCACACCTATCATCTTTTGTCTCCCTCTAACCCTTGTGTACTTTCCCTTTTCCCTTTATTTTGCTCATATTTCTGTGTATATATTTTGGTTTTGTTTGGTCCTCTGGGTTTGACCAGGGTTTTCTGTGTAATCATGGTTTTGCAACTAAACAAAAAGACTGCCTCTTCTTCCAGAATCAGTTAAGTGCTAGTAGTTCAGCAGTAAAGGGTATAGCCTCATGCAATGGCTGTGTCATGCTTTCAGAGTACTTATCTACAGGCTCTTAAATTCTTCTCACTCCTTGTTAACAGTGTTCCCTAAGCCTTATTAGGGTAGGTATAGTGTTTTTATTTTGAATCTGGGCCCTTAGCCATCATTTATTCTCAGTACCTTGAACAAACATGAGTCTCTGGATTGCAATACTATTTGCTGCGAGAGAAACATTTTGTCTATGGGCATAAGCACAGATATTTTGAAGGCAAGTCAATTTAGATAAACAACAGTAATAACATATCCTTATGAGTCATATTCCCAAACATAGGTTGTTGACTAGGCTTACAATACCAGATATGGATTTCCTTCTGTGGAGCATGCCTCAAAGCCAATCAAAGGGTGTTTGGTTTCCCCATAGTAGTTGTGCCACTATTGTATAGGTGTGCACATTCTGACTAGCAATTTTGCTTTGTAATGCACAGACTTCATAGCTAGGTAAAACAATTGATGCCTTTTATCCTCCAGCTGTCTGCATTGCACCTTACAACACTTACAAAGCTGGTCAGCAAAGCAAAGATGAGGTTTTGAGCTCTGGTCCAGCTTTCTTTCTTTATACCTTACAACCTAGATGCATGGTGTCTTCTGAAATAGGGTCTTATCCTCTAGTTCTGTTGTGCTAAGAGGGCTGTTAAGAACTTGTATTGTTTTAGGTATTTCTTGGTTATCCCTGACAAAAAAACTCCTGCAAAGTTATCCCATACATGACACTGGAGATTTTGTTCAGTAGCCTATTCCTAGGATCAGCAATATCTAGTTGTGTACATGCTTTTATCTGAAAATTATCTCAATTAGAACTATGTAAAAACCTTTTTTAAAAAAATGTCCATTTTCTTCCAAGCACCTTTGTAAAATGGTTAACAGTTTCTGTTGTTTCAAACTGTACTACATTGAGAAGAAGCTAAGCCTGTAATTTGATCTATACAGGTAGAAAGTACATTTTGTAAAAATAAATGTTACAACAGTCAAAATTAAGAAAAAGTATGTATAGGAGTAGCACAAACTATATTTGTTCATTTTTGTCCTTCTCTATAAACCGATTATTTAACTCCAGTCATTCACATATGACTTCCCAACATTATATATAAACAGTATATACCAATCACTTATAGTTGGAGAAGGGGCAAAGTTGCATTGTAGTATTTTGTCTTTTAATTCTACTTATGAAAATTATTGTGACACCATTATTTGAGAACCACTCTGGAGTTGTAGGTGTTAAAAGGATGAATGAAATCTCCTTTTTACACTAAAGTGACTAATACTGTCATGGAATAAACAGGTCACTTATTTAAAAACTAAACTGAAAATTGAATAGTAAAAAATGCTATAGACTATTGAGAAAATAAGGAATGAACAAATTTCCCCCCAAGCGTCTTCATGCTGCTAAATACAGAACACCTGACTTTGATATTATTTATAAATAAAAAGTTAAATATTGTCATTTGTAATGATATTAATGAAGCTAGAATTCATTAAATACTAATTTTATCATCTGTACAACCTAAAAATTGTCAGTCTCATAGATGCAAAGAATAGTAGTTAGCAGAAACAGAGTGGGTAGATGAGGACTGACAGATTAATTCATGGGTACAAAGTTATGATTATTAGGAGATATGTTCAGAAGTTTTCTTACACATAGGAATCACTGCTTTTAAACAACAACAAAAATATTGTAGCAAGTATTTCCAAGCAGCTAAGGGACAAGAGGTATGATTGTTTCTCTACAAGGAAGGAATGTTTGAGGTGATAGTTATGCCAATTATTCTAATCTTTATCATTGCACAATGTTTAAGTGAACTGAAATATCACATTGTACTTCAAAAGGTTCCACCATTATTTGAAATAAATTAAAAACAATATACATCTTTTTTAAAAAAGAAAGCAAGTACTTTGGAAGGGTGCATAATTAAATAAGAAAATTAAATGAGATGAGGGGAAACTGGGAAAAATCATGGCAGTACTACCACAGTAGAAACATATACAGACATCCAGGATCATGGAGATGCAGCTCAATATGATAGCAATACAACATGCTTGAAAGTCACGCAATCAAAATTTAATCTGGATGATAGGCACATCTAGTGATTCTTTCATTTCCATCATTTGCTTAAAACATGAATTGATATGTTTCACAAAATTGAGAAGAGTTTTAGTCTTATTGATGAATATGGAAAGAATTATTGATAGATCAGTAAACACTGAATTATTGAACAGATAAATATATTGCTTCTTGTGGGGGAAAGGGTGTTGTATAAGAAGGAAAAGGCCATTTAACTCTGAAGAGTATACATTTATGACCTAATTTATAAGCATTTGTCCAATGTGTAAGATAATTATGTTGGAAGAATAAGGAGAGGTATAGAATCAAGAGTTAATTTGAATGTGTTGATCAGCTTTTCATCAAAACAGTATGTTATGCAATGAACTTTGACAGAGAAAGCTTGTTTGGGCTTATGGTCTTAGAGGTCACAGTTCATGTTTACATATCTCATTTCTTTGAGTTCATAGTGAGACAGTCTATCATCATAAGAGAAGACAGGAGTTGAAAGCTGCTTACCTCATGTCCAGAAACAAAAGAAGATAGAGGAAGACACTTGGGACTCACAACTTTCATGAGCATACTTCCAGTGACATAAAGACTTTCACTGCATTCCATGTCCAATGAAGATTCTACTGACTCCGGCAAACAGTATCCTTGGAACTATTCCTTATTAATAACATGCACTTTTGGAGAATATTTCAGGTATAAACCACAGTAACAGGGCAATATAAGAATGCTTAATGAATAACAAGTTTGTATTACAATTAACTAATAAATGATGTTTAATATAAGAAAAATAATTAGCACCTGAGAAAATAGCTAGAAGTGAGTTACTTTCCCTTGTGAGGGGTAGTTATGGAAGAACATAGTTGCATTGTTAATTAGAACTTTCTTAGAAGTATATTGGGTTTGAAGCTATGTATTTACTTTTATACCCATGGAGTGCTCAGTGCTGGGCTGTAATCAATATATAGTTCTTTTCAATATATAATCACACTAAATAAACTTTCTACTGTCTATTAAATGTAATGTCCCTTGCTGCAAGCTTTTCATTCATTAGCTTACATAACACTTACTGTTATGATTTCCATAAAAATGTTCAAAAGTCTGATGGTCATATTTTAGTATCACCTTAATTTTGTTCAAAAGTACCTGGGGAAGAGCCAGATGAGGTAGAATGCTGGAGGTAGAGAGAGAGATCTCTGTGAGTTCAAGGCCAGGCTAATCTAACTAGCAAGTTCTACTCCAACCAGGGCTATATAATAAGATCCTGTATCAAAACAAAACAAAAGTGCAACAAAAATGCTTGAATGCTTAGTAAAACATACCAGTGGGGATGTTGGTAGTAATAATAACAGAAACAATTGATCCTCAGGACTCTGGGTAAATAAATGAATTTATTCTTTAATGGATTTAAGACAAGATAGTGTTCTGGGGAATTTAGGACATAAGAAGACTTAATTGTTTAAAGTAGATAAGTGAGGTTCTCCTTGGAGAGAGCTATATATTGTTCTGGTACTTTTCTCTGTTCCCATTTTCTCTGCTTCCTGTCCACTGAGAATAAAGGACAGCCTCGGTCATATGCTTCCTCTTCTAATGATGCTGTGTCTAAGCACATGGGGTAAACTGATAAGGAAATATATGCTATGAAACTACAAAACAGATCAATGTTTTCTTCCTGAAATTGTTTCTGTACCTTATCTTTGTCAGAGCAATGGAAAACACACACACACACACACACACACACACACACACACCTGGAATTGTAAACCATCTCACAGTAATACAGCTGATAAGTAATTGGTTCCTGACTACAGGGATGTGGGTCTTAAGTTTACTCACCTCTTGAGAACTTTTCTATGTTCTTCAATAAGAAATGATATAGAAAATCTTTTTGAGATGTGTGGGTGGCCACATCCTTCAACCACAGGCTATGTCTATATACTGGATATGGTCTCTACAGGTTCTATCCCCACTTTGTTGACTATTTCAGCTAATGTCATCCCTGTTCGGGCCTGGAAACCTCTTGGGTTCCTAGCATCTGGGACTTTCCAGTGGCTGTCTGCAGTTCCCCATCCCCCATTGCTATTCACCTACTTCCAATTTCCTCTCCCTCTGTACATCTCTCCCCACACCAGATCCTGCCCCCTTTTCGATCCCCCTACACTTTCCATCCAGATCTCTTCCTCCCTCTAATTCCCTGTATTATTTTCTTCCCACTTCTGAATAGGACTGAAGCAGCCATATTTTGGTCTTCCTTTTTCTTGGGTTTCATATGACCTGTGAGTTGTATCATGGGCATTCCAAGTTTTTGGTGGGTTAATATACACTCATCTGTGAGTACATAACATGTGTCTTCTTTTGTGACTGAGTTACCTCACTCAGGATGATATTTTCGAGTTCCATCCATCTGCTTGCAAATTTCATGACATCATTGTTTTTAATAGCTGAGTAGTATTACATTGTGCAGATGTACCACATTTTGTGTATCCATTCCACTGTTGAAGGACATCGGGGTTGTTTCCAGCTTCTGGTTATTATAAATAAGGCTGCTAAGGACATAGAGGAACATGTGTCCTTGTTACATTTTCTGGGTATATGCCCAGGAGTGGTATAGCTGGTTCCTCAGGTAGTACTTTGTTCAGTTTTCTGAGAAACCACTAGACTGATTTCCAAAGTAGTTGTACCAGTTTGCAATCCCACCAGCAAAGAAGAATTGTTCCCCTTTCTCCACATCCTCACCAGTACCTACTGTCACCTGAGTATTTGGATCTTAGCTATTTTGACTAGTGTGAGGTAGAATCTCAGGGTCGTTTTGAGGTCGTTAGTCCTGATGACTAAGGAAGTCGAACATTTCTTTAGGTGCTCCTCAGCCATTTGGTATTCCTCAGTTGAGAATTCTTTGTTTAGCTCTGTACCCCACTTTTTTTAGATATTTTCTTTATTTACATGTAAATTTCTCCTTTCTCAGTTTCCCCTCCAAAAAAAAACCCAACCAAACAAACAAAAACAACAAGAACAAACCCCTGTAGCCTCCCCTCTCCCCATGCTTGCCATCCCACCCTCTCCCACTTATTGGCCCTGGCATTCCCCTACACTGGGACACAGAACCTTCACAGGGCCGAGGTCCTCTCCTCCTGTACTTGCCTAATACAGATGTAGAGGCTCATAGCCATCCATTGAACGGCGTACACGGTCCCCAATGAAGGAGTTAGAGAAAGGACCAATGGAGCTGAGGGGTTTGCAGCCCCTTAGGACAAACAACAATATGAACTAACTAGTACCCTCAGAGCTCCCAGGGTCTCAACCACCAACCAAGGTCTGTACCCCATTTTTAATAGGGTTATTTGATTCTCTGGAGTCTACCTTCTTGAGTTATTTGTACATTTTGGGAATTAGCCTTCTATCAGATGTAGGATTCATAGAGATCATTCCCAATCTGTGGGTTGTCATTTTGTTCTTTTGACAGTGTTTTGCCTTACAGAAGCTTTTCAATTTTATAAGATCCCATTTATCAATTGTTGGTCTCAGAGCATAAGCCATTGGTGTTCTATTCAGGAAATGTTCCCTTGTGCCAATGTATTTAAGGCTCTTCCTCACTTTCTCTTCTATTAGATTCAGCATATCTAGTTTCATGTGGAGGTCCTTGATCCACTTGGACTTGAACTTTGTACAAGGAGATAAGAATAGATCAATTTACATTCTTCTACTACATGCTGACAGCCAGTTGAACCGATACCACTTGATGATTTGGGATTCTTTTTCAAAGATCAGATGACCAAAGGTGTGTGAGTTTCTTTCTGAGTCTTCAATTCTATTCCATTGATCTACCTGCCTGTCTCTGTACCAGTTATCATGCTGTTTTTATCACTATTACACTGTAGTACAGCTTGAGGTCAGGGACTGTGATTCCCCCAGAAGTTGTTTTATTGTTGAGAATAGTTTTCACTGAAGGGGTTAGTAACCCCACAGGAAGAACAACATCAACCAACCAAATCTTCTCAAAGCTCCCAGGGAGTAAATCATTAACCAAAGAGAACACATGGAGGAACCCATCACTCCAGATGCATATGTAGCAGAAGATTACCTTATTTGGCATCATTGGGAGGGGAACCCCTTGGTCCTGGGGAGGTTTGATGACTCAGTGTAGGGGAATGCTAGGGTGCTGAAGCAGGAGTGGGTGGGCAGGTGAAGGAGCACTCTCATAGAATCAGGGGAATGTGGGGATAGAGGATTTAACTGGGAAGAGGGATAACATTTGAAATAGAAATAAATAAAATATCCAATAAAAATATAACATAAATAAATAAATAAAACATACACACTATAAAATCTTTTTAAATAATTTAAATCCATATAAAATCAATTCTTTTGGAATTGCATAGTTGTATTTGAAGTTTAAACTTTCCTTATTTCTAGAACTCATTCTTTACCTTCACTGATGACTAGGGTTTTTTTGCTGCTATTTCTCTACTCTGAGTCCTTGATTTATATATAATCTGAATGTGATAAAGAAAACTGTGTTTTATTCCTGTGTTTCAATATTGTTTTATTCTCATGTTTATATCACCCTATTATTTATAGTACATGTTTAAAGAGCAAAATCGTGTGTATAATTTTCTCCCTAAAAAACTACAAAGTGCTAACCTAGACTAAAATGGGAGACATATGCAGTGATTTTAAAGGCATTTTACCAGGAGAAAAAGAAGTTTACACACACATACACACACACACACACACACACACACACACACACACACACACACACTTTTGCTTTTTGCAAAAAGTAAATTTGACATTTAGATTCATTTAAGACTCTTCTAAAAATACCATCTTATAAGTGTAATTGGTTTTGCTAAGTTACAGCTTTCCACCATTGGCATCTTAAAGCATCCTAAAGATTTGAATCTGTTCTTCATCTCAATTACCTGTCTGCTTATTCAAGATCAGAATCCAGGAACAGAAATAACTCAGGAAATAGCAAAGGAAGACCATTTATCAGGAGAAAGCTAGAGAGAGCACTTTCATGGGTCAGTCTCCTTTAAGTAAAAATAGATCTCTTTCACCCAATGCCTCAGACTGAGTACAGCACAAAATCCAGAGTGCCAAGAAAAATAGGAAATTTTCAAGAGATGCCAAAATGATTTTATTTTCTAAAAAATGACACACTACATCTTATTGTCTTGCTCACCATACTTAAGACACAAGGCTAAAAACTATTCTCAACAATAAAGGAGCCTCTGGTAGAATCACCATCCCAGACACTGGCATGCCCCAGTGTA
>NC_045030.1:9551971-9555081 GCF_008632895.1 Mastomys coucha | reverse complement strand
TAGCCTAGAAGATTGGAATACACAAAGTACAAACCACAAACTACAAGAAACTCAAGAAGAAGGAAGACGAAAGTGTGGATACTTTGTTCCTTCTTAAAAGGGGAACAAAATACCCATGGAAGGATTTGTAGAGACTAACTATGGAGCAGCGACTGAAGGAAGGACAATCCAGAGACTGCTCTACCTAGGAATCCTTCCTATATTCAATCATCAATTCTAGACACTATTGTGGATGCCAGCAAGTGCTTGATGACAAGAGCCTGATATAGCTGTCTCCGGAGTGGCTCTGACAGTACCCGACTAAAACAGAAGTAGAGACTCACAGTCATCCATTGGACTGAGTACAGAGTCCCCAATGAAGGAGCTAGAAAAAGGAGCCATGGAGCTGAAGGACTTGCAGCTCCTTTGGACAAACAACAATATGAACTAACTAGTACCCTCAGAGCTCCCAGGAACTAAAACTCCAACCAAAGAGTACACATGGTGGGACCTATGGCTCCAGTAGCATGTGTATAGCAGAGGATGGCCAAGTCGGTCATCAATGGGAGGAGAGGCCCTTGGCTCTGTGGAGGTTCTATGCCCCAGTATAGGGGAATGCCAGGTCCAGGAAGTGGAGAGGGTAGGGTGGTGAGCAGGAGGAGGGGGAAGTTTTTTATTTTATTTTATTTTATTTTTGGATGGGAACCTGGAAAAAGAGATACTGTAAATAAAGAATCTTAAAAAATAAAAGACACAAGTCTAACACTAAAATCAACATTCCGGATCTGTTTTAGAATGTAATCACGAATGTTGCCATATTAATGAGAACTGATATAAGCATCACCAGTACTATAAACGTGGATTTTAGCAGTTCAGTGAAGATTCATCTCTTTTGGTGGCTTCTAAAATGCTATTCAGATCTACTAAGGAAATGAGAGACATAAAGGAATCTCCTAGCCTCTACTTTAACATATTCTTTCCCTGTCAGCTAAATAGGATCAGGAGCCTTTTAATCAACAATAAATTTATTTTTGTTATTCTAAGAGGAACTAAACACCACAAAGAAACTGAGTTTGTCTTTTAGAGGGAGTGGGTGAAGTATAGAGAAGTAATGGTCTATCATAAGTTTTTAGAAATCATTTATATTCTTCAAATAAAAATAGAATGTGTTAGATAACATTAGGACATATTTGAACAAAGTGTTTTTTGTGTTTTTCACCTTTGTATCCCCATATCCTCTGCCCACTGCTACCTTAGTTCCTCCTCTGAGTCTTTTTTTCCTTTCTACCCCATGTGTCCTTTGAGGGAAACAGCATTTGAAAGACACATTACCAGCTAAACTTCTTTGTTTATAGAGTAACTGCCTAATATCACAGGAATATCAATAGGAAGAGATCAGATTTATGATGAAATCCCTAGCATTGTAGTACTAACATCTTGACTGTGGTTCCAGGGTGACATGTTTTTCTATATGGAAAAGGAAAAAAAACAAAAAATCAAATAAAACATGTTTACCAAGAAATCATATTCATGCTTAAACTTGAAATTTTTCTTTATTTGAATTTAACTGAAACAAAATGTAGTTACATCACTTCCCCATCCCTTTTCTTCTTCTAACCCTACCCATTCCCCTTCCTCACATTAATGTACCTCTTTTTCTTTAATTCTCGACACACACACATATACATAAACACACACACAAACATACACATACATACACATTTACACACACATACAGAAATACATAAATACTATATATTCAAACCATATATGTACATGTGATGCACGTGCACATACATACATATACATTCACATATATAATATCAGAGATTGCTGCCTGATATTAGATAAGTGGGAGATTCTTCTCTAGGGAAGACTACTATAGGCTTTATTTGATTTCAAACCACCTTTCTCTCCATAGGTCTTGTCATTATTTTGAATCAGATCTTTACTTCGTGCCTATATTTTTGAGAATCTATGCTTTAATTATTCTCTTCTTCTGTATATAATGATGATGGATTAATTTCTTGGTACTTATCTCTTAGTTCTTATTCTGTTGAACTCTATCATCTGTCTAATTTGGAACATTGTCCCTCCTTGACTGTACTAATGCAACTCTTTGGATTTATTTCTCCTTTCAATTTCTTAATCTTCCCAGGGTTCTAAGATTTCTTATATTCCTTGTTACATCTTTCATTTTATTTAGTATTGGTGATACTTTGAAAGTAAATAAATAATATATCGTATGCTACAAATAAACTTAGCCACAAAATATATACTGAAAATATTAACTTACTATCAAGATTATTTTCCTCAAAATAAATAATGTTGGTTTTATTAAATTATACAAATATAGCTGAATGTTTCATCTTCATGATTGAAGTAACTGTTTTTATCTTGAGAATGATGGATCATTGTGTCCCATTGCTATTTTTACCAATTCAATTATTCAGTATTAAAATTGTTCTAATTTTAAATCACCATTGCTTTGCTTTGGTACTACATTTCATTTAATATATTTTTCTACCTAATTCTCTACTTACAACTTAAAAGCAATTGCTGGACAAAGTTCAGTGGTAGAATACTTGTCTAAAATGCACAGGGGCCCTGGATTGAATCTGCAGTGCTGAGAAAAGGCTGAAAAGTAAAATCTATGATATTACAGTTTTTTTCTAGTTACTAGTTTTGTTTTCTTTTATGCATAAAACATATCATTTTTAATGAGTGTATTGGCATTGTGACCACAGTGAACACAATGTACCTTACCCCTTTTGTTCATTAAGACTTCATTCTTGAGAGCTTTTAATGACTCAGTTCTAATTTGAACTACTATGAAAAACCTTTTGCTTTTAATGACTCAGTTCTAATTTGAACTACTATGAAAAACCTTTTGCTTTTAATGACTCAGTTTTAATTTGAACTACTATGAAAAACCTTTTTTGTACCATGCAGTAATATATGTCGTCTTTACTTGTAAAAAGGGTCATAAGTTTGTTTCCGGGAAATCCTTGGCAATACGTGGCAGTGATAAAATAGTTCATCAGATGATTAAGATTTACACTCTTTCCAGAGTGGTTGTACCAGTTTGCAATCCCACCAGCAATGAAGTAATGTTCCTCTTTCTCCACAGC
>NC_045030.1:9545197-9551960 GCF_008632895.1 Mastomys coucha | reverse complement strand
AAAATATCTAAAATAAAAAAAAAACAAAAAAAAGATTTACACTCTTTATAATTACATATTTTTAGATTGGTATTGAATCAAGTATATATAAAGTCTTATTCTCTCATGTCTAAGAATGCATATAAGGAAAAATAGGAGTTTGGCAAGCTTCCATCAAAATGCCTAGTAAATATGGCTGCTCTCGTTAACATAGATGAAAAACTGATGCCTTTGTAAAAATCAGCCATTTATTTTATGGAAGAAAATTTAGAACAAAAAAATCACTATTTACCATATACAAATAGGAAAATGACACCTCTACAGCCAGATCTACTTACCCTTGTGAAGTGACTAGTAAGTTCAAACCCATGACAAATTTATTTTTCTATGTATGAAAAATCCATTTGTATCTTTTGTGAGTGCCTGGAATTCAAACAAATATGACTTTCTGTTTTCCCAGTCTCGCTCTGTTGTCTCTGCAGATAGTAATATCCACTGTACTCAGCGGTGCTGGATAATGTGATACTGGGTTCAGAGCGACAAATGAGAGGCTAAAAAGAATCTTTGGTGATTACTCTATTTATATAATTCTAGAGGAAGTCACTCATCTAATAAATAAAATAAGGTTATAAGGCAGAGAAAAATGACCAAGGGAGCAAATGCAACAGGAAATAGAGAAAACAAGAAGGATATAAGAACAAAATGAGAAAATTCCCCAGAGGGAGGGAAAATGAGAAAAGGAGATACAGTACCACCCTAAGAACAGAGGGCTTTTTTTTTATTCAGTCAGTGGTAATGTTATGTTTAGTCCAAGTAATATAAATTATAGTATTTTTAGTTAATAACTTTGATATATGGAGTTGTTTAAGAACACTATACAGTTTTCACTGGTAAGTATCCAATAATAGAGTTTATAGCAGTGAATTAAAATTTAGTGAGGTAAAATTATTTGCCGAGCATACTGCAGATATGAGGGAAATTTTTAGGATTTAATTTGTTTATGCTTTTTTTTGAACCAAACTCTAGATGTTATTGAGGTCTCCCTGGTTTTTGTACTTGAGCTTTTTCTGTTAAAATCTTGAAAACAAAATAATATATTTTATTTAGTTGTCAGGTTTTGTTACTCTCCTGTGATCTGTGACATTTTCAAAGACCTTGAAAGTGTTATAAAACTGTGGTCAGCTGTTTTGTAGACTGTCTCTGAATTAGGATTTGACTCATGTTCTCCTCACAACTAGACTGAAGTTATAGGTCTGGTGAGTTCTCACATACATAAATTCTCTTATATAGGTAATCAATTACTTATTTATCCATATAAACTTATGTACTTTGGGTTAATTTTTGCATGAAAGGTCAGTTATATACTGTATTTCATGTACTTTGGGTTAATTTTTGCATGAAAGGTCAGTTATATACTGTATTAATTATTTTTCTTTTGCTATGATAAAACACTGTGACCTGACCAAGGAAGCTTACAATTCCAGAAGGACAACAGACTACATCATCCTCATCATGTTGAGGAAGCAGCAAACATATTAATTGGTATACCAAGTAGATAGCTCACATCTTGAACCATAAGTTTACAGTATACAGAGAATATTAAATATCTGACTCGTTGAACTCTCAAAGCCCACCCCAGGGACATATTTATTCCAACAAGAACACAACAAACCTCCCCTAACAGTACTACTTGAAATATCTATTTCAAATCTCCAAATGTAAGATGTTTTTGATTTATTATAATGATTACCTACATATCAAAATAATTCATTCTCTATGAGGAAAGACATATTTGGCTTTTTGTCACATATCACTTTAAAGTTTCAGCTTGGATAAAATTTTTCACACCCCATGAACAACAAACCCTGGAGACCATATAAGATACAACTAAAAGAGAACTCTGAGAAATGACAGGAAGGAAAAGCAAATCTAAACCCTAGGGCTGAAGAAATAAGACTATGGCAGGGGATCTTGCATTTCTACACTAAACAAAAGAATGAGAGTCAGATGTAGAATTCCCTGATCTCCAAGTAAGAAAAAAAGCACACCAGAATGAATAGAAGTCGATAGGTACTATAAGAAATAAGTCAGTGGATGAAAATGGAAGAATAGACTCAGTTTGACCTCAAAACAGTATGAACAGACTATTGGTTTGAGAGTTTTTGTGCCCTCAAAACCTGTGGCTCAATATCCAAGGATCTAAAGATCTGTCATCCTCTTCTGGCCTTCTTGTATACTGCATGTATATGGTGCATAGGCATTTAGGCAGGCAAAACTTCCACACATAAATAGATAGATAGATAGATAGATAGATAGATAGATAGATAGATAGATAGATAGATAGATAGATCAGGATAAATATATCCTGAATTTGAGAAAAGGTACAAACTAAATGAATCTCAAGAAAGTTAAACCCAAAGAAGCTACCATAATATAAGATATAATTACAATGTCAACATTTTTGAAAAGCTTATATATACTTCTACTGATTTAACTTTGCCAAAAACCAAATATTTTTATGGTTTACTCTATATTGTGTTTGTTTTCATTCATATATACATGCCATATTTTTCCATATATAGTGCAGTATTGACTATACTAGTTATATATTAGGCCTATTATTTGTCCATATTATTTTAGCTATTTGAAAGTATGTACTTTCTATATTCTAGAATAAGCTTGTCTAGGTCTACAACAAATTTGTCAGGGAGTTTTGTAGCACTTGAATTAAGCCTGTAAGCAAATTAATGAAGAGCTGACACCTTTACTGTGTTTTCTGCCAAGGAAAGATCATGATTATTTAGGTTATATTTGATTTATTTTACCAGCATTTACACCTTTTCACGATATTATTCCTGTATTTGTTAAGAATTTCATTTTATTTAAGAAACAATGAATTGTGTATTGCATGTTTATATTCCAGTTTTTTTGTTCCTAGTTTGTTTTTCTAGAGCTGTGCAAAACATCAAGACCCCAAAAAAAAAAAAAAAAAAATGGAAGAAAAGGGGGAAGTCAAGGCAGGGACTTAAGGTAGAAACCTGGAGAAAATTCAATACATGTGGAGTGAGTTCTAGGACAGCATGGACTATTCAATGAAACCCTATCAAGAATAAAATCTACAATTTAGAAATATAGAAGCAGAAGCCATAGATGAGTGCTGCTTACTTTACTGGCTTGCTCCTCTCAATTTTCTCAGCCTGCTTTATATAGGACTCAGTGACTCGGGACCACCTACCCAGGTGTGGCACTGCTCACAGTGAGCTGGGCCTTCTTACAACAATCACTAATAAACAAAATGCTCCACAGGCTTATCCATAGGCCAGACATGTGCAGATATTTCTCAATTAAAGTTCACTCTTCCCATATAACCCTGGTTTGGGATAAATTAACACAAATGTAAGTAGCACATCTTATGTTTCCTATGAGTATATTAAAATAAATTAGAGTTTTTCTGAAGGCCTCTTCCATGCCTCACATTCTTAATGAACACACCAAGTAATGCTTTGGATTTTCTAATAGCTTCCTGAGCTCTCCTCATTGACAGTTATATAGTCTGTCAATATAATCAAAAGTTCTGTCTTTCTGTTTTTTTTATTAGATATTTTCTTTATTTACATGTCATATGTTATCTCCTTTACCAGTTTCCCCTCCTAAAAAAAGAAAAAAGAAAAGAAAAGAAAAAGAAAAGAAACAAACAAACAAAAAGCAAGCAAAAAACTCTTTTCCCTCCCCCCTCCACCTACTCACGAACTCACCTTCTCCCACTTCCTGGCCCTGGCATTCCCCTACACTGGGACATAGAACCTTCACAGGGCCAAGAACCTCTCCTCCCATTGATGACCAACTAGACCATCCTCTGCTACATATGCTGCTGGAGCAATTAGTCCCACAATGTGTATTCCTTGGTTGGTGGTTTAGTCCCTGAGAGCTCTGAGGGTGTATTCATATTGTTGATCACCCTAAGGGGCTACAAACCCTTCAGCTCCTTGGGTCCTTTCTCTTGCTCCTTCATTGGGGACCCTGTGCTCAGTCCAATAGATGTCTGTGAGCCTCTACTTCTGTATTAGTCGGGTACTGTCAGAGCCTCTCAGGAGACAGCTATATCAGGCTCCTGTCATCCAGCACTTGCTGGCATCCACAATAGTGTCTGGGTTTAGTGGTTGAATATGGGAAGGATTCCCAGGTGAAGCAGTCTCTGGATTGTCCTTCCTTCAGTCGCTGCTCCATAGATTATCTCTAGAACTCCTTCCATGGATATTTTGTTCCCCCTTTTAAGAAGGAACAAAGTACCCACACTTTGGTCTTCCTTCTTGAGTTTCTTCTGGTTTGTGGATTGTACTTTGTGTATTCTGATTTCTGGGCTAATATCCACATATCCGAGAGTGCATACCATGTGTGTTCTTTTGTGATTGGGTTACCTCACTCAGGATGATATTCTCTAGATACATCCAGTTCCCTTAGAATTTCATAAATTCATTGATTTTTATAGCTGAGTAGTACTCCATTGTGTAAATGTACCACATTTTCTGTATCCATTCCTCTGTTGAGGGACATCTGGGTTGTTTCCAGTTTCTGGCTATTATAAATAAGGCTGCTATGAACATAGTGGAGCATGTGTCCTTATTACATATTAGAACATCTTCTGGGTATATGCCCAGGAGTGATGTAGCTGGGTTCTCTGGTCCAAAGGGTTCTCTATATACAATTCCCTGAGGAACTGCCAAACTGATTTCCAGAGTGGTTGTACCAGCTTGCAATCCCACCAGCAATATAGGAGTGTTCCTCTTTCTGTACAACCTCTCCAACATCTGCTGTCACCTGAGTTTCCTATCCTAGCCATTCTGACTGTTGTGAGGTGGAATCGCAGGGTTGTTTTAATTTGCATTTCCCTTATGACTAAGGATGTTGAACATTTCTTTAGGTACTTCTCAGCCATTCCATATTCATCAGTTGAGAATTCTTTGTTTAGCTCTGTACCCCATTTTTTAATAGGGTTATTTGGTTCTCTGGAGTCTAACTTCTTGAGTTCTTTGTATACATTGGATACTAATCCTCTATCATATAGAGGGCTGGTAAAGATCTTTTTCCAATTTGTTGGTTGCCATTTTGTCCTATTGACAGTGTCTTTTGCATTATAGAAGCTTTGCAATTTTATGAGGTCTTATATGTCAATTATTGATCTTAGAGCATAAGCTATTGGTGTTCTGTTCAGGAAATTTTCCCCTGTGCCCATGTGCTCGTGGCTCTTCCCCACTTTCTTTTCTATTAGTTTCTGTGTATCTCGTTTGATGTGGAGGTCCTTGATCCACTTGGACTTGAGCTTTGTACAAGGAGATAGGAATGGATCAATTTGCATTCTTCTACATGCTAACTGCCAATTGAGCCAGCACCATCTGTTGAAAATGCTGTCTTTTTTCCACTTGATGGTTTTAGCTCTTTTGTCAAGGATCAAGTGACCATAGGTGTGTGAATTCATTTCTGGTTCTTCAATTCTATTCCATTGATCTACCTGCCTGTCACTGTACAAATACCATGCAGTTTTTTATCACAATTGCTCTGTAGTACAGCTGAAGGGAAGGGTTGGTAATTCCTCCAGAGGTTCTTTTATTGTTGAGAATAGTTTTCACTATCCTATGTTTTTTGTTATTCCTGATGAATTTGCTAATTGCTCTTTCTAAGTCTGTGAAGAATTGAGTTGGAATTTTGATGGGGATTGCATTGAATCTGTAGATTGCTTTTGGCAAGATAGCCATTTTTACTATATTAATCTTGCCAATCATGAGCATGGCAGATCTTTCCATCTTCTGAGATCTTCAATTTCCTTCTTCAGAGTCTTGAAGTTTTGTCAAATAAATCGTTTACTTGGTTAGTTAGGGTCACACCAAGTTATTGTATATTATCTGTGACTTTTGTGAAGGGTGTTGTTTCCCTAATTTCTTTCTCTGTTTATTCTTTGTGTAGAGGAAGGCCACTGATTTGCTTGAGTTAATTTTATATCTAGCTACTTTGTTGAAGTTATTTATCAGATTTAGGAGCTCTCTGGTGGAATTTTTGGAGTCACATAAGGACACTATCATATCATCATCAAATAGTGATGATTTGACTTCTTCCTTTCCAATTTGTATTCCTTTGATCTCCTTTTATTGTCTAATTGCTCTGGCTAGGACTTCAAGTACAGTATTGTATAGGTAGGGAGAGAGTAGGTAGACCTGTCTAGTCCCTGATTTTAGTGGGATTACTTCAAGTTTCTCTCCATTTAGTTTGATGTTGACTACTGGTTTTCTGGATATTGCTTTTACTATGTTTTAGTATGGGTCTTGAATTCCTGATCTTTCCAAAACTTTTATCATGAAGGGATGTTGGATTTTGTCACATGCTCTCTCAGCATATGGTGAGATGATCATTTTTTTGAGTTTGTTTATGTAGTGTATTAAATTGATGGATTTCTATATATTGAACGATCCCTGCATCCCTGGGATGAAGCCTACTTGATCATGATGAATGATCATTTTGATGTGTTCTTGAATTAAGTTTGCAAGAATTTTGTTGAGTATTTTTGCATAGATATTTATAAGGGAAATTGGTCTGAAATTTTTTTCTTTGTTAGGTCTTTATGTGGTTTAGGTATAAGAATAATTGTGGCATTATAGAATGAATTGGGTAGAGTACCTTCTGTTTCTATATTTTGGAATAGTTTGAAAAGTATTGGTATTAGGTCTTCTTTGAAGGTCTGATAAAACTCTGCACTAACCCCATCTAGTCCTGGGCTTTTTTTTTTTTTTTT
>NC_045030.1:9545033-9545187 GCF_008632895.1 Mastomys coucha | reverse complement strand
TAACGACTGTTTCTATTTCATTACCAGATATGGGACTGTTTAGATTATTTATCTGATCCTGATTTAACTTTGGTACCTGGTATCTCTCTAGAAAATTGTCCATTTCATCTAGGTTTTCCAGTTTTGTTGAGTATAGGCTTTTGTAGTAGGATCT
>NC_045030.1:9532808-9543374 GCF_008632895.1 Mastomys coucha | reverse complement strand
GGCTGGATTTGTGGAAATATATTGTATAAATTTGGTTTTGTCATGGAATACTTTGGTTTCTCCATCTGGTGTAATTGAGAGTTTTGCTGGGTATAGTAGCCTGGGCTGGCATTTGTGTTCTCTTGTGGTCTGTATGACATCAACCCAGGATCTTCTAACTTTCATAGTCTCTGGTAAGAAGTCTGGTGTAATTCTGATAGGCCTGCCTTTATATGTTATTTGACCTTTTTCCCTCACTGCTTTTAATATTCTTTCTTCATTTTGTGCATTTGGTGTTTTGACTAGTAAGTGACAGAGGAATTTCTTTTCTGGTCCAGTCTATTTGGAGTTCTGTAGACTTCTTGTATATTCATGGGCATCTCTTTCTTTAGGTTAGGAAAGTTTTCTTCTATAATTATGTTGAAGATATTTACTGGCCCTTTTAGTTGGAAGTCTTCACTCTCTTCTATCCCTATTATCCTTAGGTTTGGTCTTCTCATTTTGTTCTGGATTTCCTGGATGTTTTTGGTTAGGAACTTTTTGCATTTTTCATTTTCTTTGACTGTTGTGTCAATGTTTTCTATGGTATCTTCTGCACCTGAGATTCTCTCTTCTATCTCTTGTATTCTGTTGGTGATGCTTGCATCAATGTTCCTGTCTTCTTTCCTAGGATGTCTATCTCCAGAGTTTGTGATTTCTTAACTCTTTCTACTTCCATTTTCAGGTCCTGGGTGGTTTTGTTCAGTTCCTTCACCTGTTTGGCTGTGCTTTCCTGTAATTCTTTAAGGGATTTTTGTGTTTCCTCTTTAAGGGTTTCTACTGGTTTATTCGTAGTCTCCTGTAATTCTTTAAGTGTTTTGTGTATTTCCTCTTTTTGTATTTGAACCTGTTTACCTTTGTTCTCCTGTATTTCTTTAAGGGAGTTATTCATGCTCTTCTTAAATTCCTCTATCACCACCCCGAGACATGATTTTAGATCCAAATCATGCTTTTCCTGTGTTTTGGGATATCCAGGACTTGCTGTGGTGGTATTACTAGGTTCTGATAAAGCCAAGTAGTCTTTGTTTCTGTGTGTAAGACTCTTGTGTTTGCCCTTCGCCATGTGGTAATCTCTGATGTTAGATTTTCTTGCTGTCTCTGGCTGCAGCTTGTTCTTCCTGTGGGTCTGTAAGTCTATGTCAGCACTTCTAGGAGATCAGCTCTCCTCTGGTAAGACCTGTGTGCAGAGGGCTGTGGGTCTGTAGTCTCTCCTAATTTCTGGGGTCAGAACACTCCCTGGAGACAAGCTCTTTGCTTGTGGGGCACGGGGCAGAGAAGGTTGTGGGTCCTCTGCTGTCCCTCCTAGGTGTAGACGGAGGTAGAAAGGATCTTGTCCCAGCTGCCCTGCCATTTCTGAGGTCTGTGCCTCCTGGCTGGGCCAGCCTTAAAAAGTCCATGTTCTTCCTTTCTAATGTGCATTCATTTTATTTATTTTATTATCTGTTTCAGTGTCAATATCTCTGTTTACTCATGAAAGACAACACATTCAAGAATCTGGACATAAATTTTAGCTACTCTATGAAAATTAACCCAAATGGATATTCTGAAAGTGACTAAGATCTTGACTGTTCTTAGAATGACTAAGATATTGAAATAGTGACAGGTTATTGGCTTCCATGTTTAGGAACAGAAGGTGAACAGCATTAGATCATATATAACCTTGATTAAAATGGCCACAAACGGGAAATTTTTTTGTTATGGAATTTATGTCTATCTTGATGTGGTTATTGATATATAAATATATCAGGTATTAAATTATGAAAACTGAACACACACATAAGTATAATTAAAGCTGGGCAACTATGATTAAGATCTCCAAATTATGCTAATGTAAATATTTTGGCTGTAATATCTTCCTACAGTTTTTGAGAAGGTTATAACTGAGACAAACTAATAAAGCCCCAAAGGAATTGACATATTATTACTTAAAACTGTAGGTGAAGCTGAGCTAGGTTACACACATCTGTAATCTCATCCCTTGGGAAGCTGTATCAATAGTGTCATTACCTTGAGGCTAGCCCAGTCTACAAATCTACAGGGTGAGTTCTAGAACAGCCAGTACTACATAATGAAAGCCTGTCAACAACAGAATCTACCTGTGAATCTAGAGTAATTCTATAAAACATTCAAATGAAAATCAGTTTGCCCAGTGGCTCTACTTGTCAGCTTTCCAGACTAAATCCACTGACATTTCTATTGCTTTCCTTTTGTTTTGATTACTGTAACCTTGAAAAAATTTCAGACATTAGAACTTTCTTACATTTTGTTCAATTATCTCTTTACTTTTTCAACTAAACTTTAAAATAATGTCAATCTTCACTTTTAACTACTTAAATTGAAATTGTATTAAAACTTTTAATAACTTTGATAAGAAATGCATTCTACTTAAATTCTTTTTCTTCAGCAGTATTTTTTGCCATGTATGCAAGTGATTTATTTTTGTGTATTTATCTTTAACCTGACATTTCATAAAACTCTTTAATGCTAAAAGGTTTTCTGTTGATTTTCTTAGGTTAAGTATGTTTCTTCAGGAAACATTTTTCTCTGCTTTTCTCAAAGTTTTGCTTGTTAGGTTGGTTTTCTGTCATATTATGCTTTCATATTACCTGGGACTTTCATAAAAGTAGAACATAAGGCCAAGAGTAAATGTCAAGAGATGATGTAGAAATGACAGCTCACCTAGAATAAAATGGAACTGGAATAATTATGCCCTAACTCCTGTCTACCACATCGAGGCCTAGTATCTGGCATGTGGTAAGCATGAGAAGGACCCCAGAACACTGGGACAGAAGGAGTCAAATTACTGTCTGAAGATCAAGAAAATCCTTGGGTACATAATTGTGGGTGCTGGCATTTTAACATTAAATATGGGTAGGTCACCAGCAGCATCTTTTTGAGGTGGCTTCTCTACATTCTTCTCTCCCCTCACTCACTCCTTGTAAGTATCACATACTCTCCAATGGCACTCTTTCCTAACTGCCCCTTTCTCTCTTCTCCTACTTATTCAAAGACCAGTTTGGTTAGGCACCCACACCAAAAATGGGTGGACTATTTGGAATTCAAGAGCACTTGTCTCTGACTGAATGTTCAGGGTGCATTCCCGTTGATGACAGGCTAGTTCTAGGCAACATATCTTCCTATAGCATGCTGCATTGATATTGTATTAAGTAATGAAAAGAGAGACTTCCACTTGGGATGAGAGCACAAGTGAAAGCCCAAATGTGTATTCTCCACTTTTCTCCCTGTGCCTTTCTTCTGTCTGTAATTTGTGGTCTGAGCCCTGTTTGTTGTGAGCTTTATGTGTGTCTTCTGTTCTGTCTCTGTCCCCACCAGTGTTGTCTGTTTGTCCCTAAGAAAGGACTTTGCTCTATATTTTCTGAACAGCATAATAAACAAGGTATAAGAAAGGAATGACAAATATCTTTTCCAGATATCTGTATCAGAGTTTTATAAGAGAAGTTACTTTACTGACCACAACTGACTCAGAATGGAACTCAAAACCACACACAGGTTATTAACCTATACATGTGGCTTCCATCACTTATGGGATTTTTCTTTGGTTTGTTTAACATTGCTTTCAACCTGTTAGCAGCTATCAGCAAGTAATCACCACGACATACATACAAACATACATGGAAAAGTACATACTTTAAGAATGAAGCTATGCATTTAGCTTAGGTTATAAAAGCTGACTTCATGAGAATGTCCAGCCATAGTAAGGTTGATTACATTGTTTTCTTAAGGCAGGTTTATCGTAAATAGGCTGAATATACAGCAACATAGCAGGTTGAATAAATAAGTTTAAATGATCTCAGGGAATATTTTTAACTTAGTTATAAGATCTGGAAAAGGTTAAGTCTCCTCAAAAGTAAGAGATATTTTCAGAAAAAGATTAAATAGCATACCATTTTATTTATGCTAAACATACACATAATTAAAAAATAGCTGCAGATGGCCAAGGCTGTCACTACAACCATAAGAGAATGATTTGGAGTATAGCTTTCATCTGCAGTAGTGACTTTCTGCTTCCAATAGGACAGGCTGGATGACATGCCATACATTTAGTTAGTCTGGGAGTAACAACTTAGAGAATTATTAACTATCTCTCTTCAACTAAAGCTTCAGATATCGATGTATTTCTCATGATATTTATAAGCCATGAGGTAAAAAAAGATAATCTGTTTTTAAGCACATCTTTAATTAAAATAAAATCATATCATTTTTTCCTCTCCTTTCCTATAGTCCTTTCCATGGCTTCCATTCTCAAATTGGTAGCCTCTTTTCCTTTTATTGCTTTTATATACACATATGCATGTATAATTGTACATATATATGTATACACACATATGTACAAGTATATAAATATAACCTGATTAAACTATTTTTATTGTTTGTATATTGTTTCAGGACTGAGCATTTTGTATTGCATTGCCAATAAGGGACTAATCCTTGGGAAAGTCCAATTCTAGCTTTTCCAATAGTCATTAGTTACCTATAATTGTTTATCTAGTGGTGGAACCACCTGAAGTATTCCCATTTCACATAAGTATGTTTACTGATATTACCACTGTTCCACTATTCCAGTCTTGTCTCTGCAGCCAATTCTAGAAAGACTGTTTACAGGAGCCTGGTGTTCTGACTCTCACTCTCTTCCATGCTCTTTACATGGATGATGTCTCTTTAGTAAGTTTTGTTAATAACTTATCTCTTAAATTCTTGTCTCACTTATCAACATACTCCTTAATCAAAAAAATTCTTTAAATTATCTCCAGTCTTTGTTAAGGATTCCTTTCAGCTACTGTATTAACCAGAATATCATTGCAATATCTATAATTTTGAAAATGATGGTTAAAGTTGTAGTCAATATTATTACCGAGATTTTGAACAAATATTAGCTGAAAAATGTGAATGGATTCATATGAGGCATATGACTATACCTGAGAGCAAAGAAATGCTCTAATTTTAGGTAGAAAATGAGACCTGGGCAAGGGTCACCAAGAACAAAAAAAAAATGGAATAACATAATATAAGCAAAGAATTATTTTCCACCATACAGGAATATTTTCCACAACACATACAAGACAAAGACCAAGACTCCAAGGAAAATAATTTCTCTCTCTTTTTTTTAAATCAGGGATAGGATATATATGGTTGAGTGAAATTAGAAGCTGGTTCCCAAGAGTTTACAAAACAGTTTACAGGGCTCTATACCACGTGTCTGAATTTACCTCTTTTGTCCCTTATGAGAAAGATATTAGCTCATGAGAAAGATATTAGAGTCCTTTTCCACTCGGTTAAAACTCAAAGAAAGGCAGGATTATGGCAAGGGAGAATCCAGTTTTTGAGTTTACAATCAAGTTGGGTCTTTTTGATACTATCATGGTTAAGAAAGAAGATATTCCAAAGCCATACTTCTCAAATTTTCATGGGCCTTCAGACTACAGAAACAACAGATTTCTCCTTACAAAATTAGAATTTCTCTAGGAATTTTATGCTGTGAAGCAGAAGAAAAGACTGAGACCCTAGGAATAAAACAGAGGAGGAGCTTGTTTCCTGGAAAGATTTGCAACTTTTCAGGAGACTTGAAGGACAGACTGGATCTGCAACAATTGTTACTAGAAAAATTAGGGAGCCTCACATTGTTGAAGAAACTGGGGTTCCTCCTTTGTATATTTAGTTTCATTAACAAAATGTTTGTTTTAAAGGATTCAGAAGGAAGCTCAAGGACAATTTTATTAGAACTTAAAAGAAAACAGCAGAGCTGGCAATCTGTAGAACTCAGAAGCTGCTGGGAGGAGTAATATGGAGAAGAGGGAGCCATGCTTTTTGAGTTAGGCCAGCATCAGTCATGGAGGTCCATAAGCTGACTCTTAAAACCCAGTGAACTAGTATCAATTGTCCCATTAAGCAAAGTTTCATTTTACTGGTTCTGATCTCTTGTTAATGATAGTTGACTCTTCAGTGCTAGCTGAGCAGAACCTCATTTCCCTTTTTTCCTTTTTTCTTTTTTATTAGATATTTTCTTTATTAACATGTCATATGATATCTCCTTTCCCAGTTTCCCCTCAAAAAAACAAAACAAAAAACAAAACAAAACAGCAACAAGAACAAACCCCTGTTCCCTCCCTTGTATTTTTAATTCAAAATATCACAATATATGGCCCAGGTAAAGTCTTTGCTTACCTCTAAAACTCTGTACTACCCTCAGAATTATTCATAAATACAACAGCTCACATCTCTGAATTCTCAATGATTATTCTAGTCCAAGTTCCCAGGTTCATCATAGCAAAGCCCTACATACAGATACCAAGTTCTATCTTAATTAAATTTTCTATTACTGACCAATGCAACACCATGACCAAAAGCAACTTAGGAAGGAAAAGGTTTATTTCATCTTACAGTTTTCAATCCACCATAGAGGGAAACAAGGGCAGAAATCTGGAGGCAGGACCTGAAGCAGAAGCACTAGAAGCACTTACTGCTTTGCTCCCCCATGGCTTGCTCAGCTTGCTTTCTTGTACAACCCAGTACCACCCTCAGTGAGCTGGACTCTCCACAACACATACATCATAAATTAAGAAAATGCCCCCATAAGCTTGCCTACAGGCCAATCTTATGGAAACATTTTCTCAACTAGCAGTTCCTCTTCTCAAATGACTCTAGTTTATGTCAACTTGACAAAAAGGATATAGCTAGGACAAAAGGAAATTTCACTAGGAAGGATCAGTTTTTGGACTAGAGTTTTAGTAACACCTTCAGGCATAGCAGAATCTTGTGTAACAATAATAATAATAATAACTTAAAAAAAGATAACAAGGGACTAGAAATCCTAACTTTCTTCTGGCACTCCCTAAACTGCTGTTTTCTGGGTTGAATCTCAGTTTTTTATCTCCAGTCTTTGTTAATGATTCCTGCTTTTCTCTCTTACTTGTTTAGTTACTGTCTTAGTCAGGGTTTCTATTCCTGCACAAACATCATGACCAAGAAGCAAGTTGGGGAGGAAAGGGTTTATTCAGCTTACACTTCCACATTGCTGTTCATCACCAGAGGAAGTCAGGACTGGAAGTCAGGCAGGACAGGAAGCAGGAGCTGATGCAGAGGCCATGGAGGGATGTTCTTTACTGGCTTGCTTCCCCTGGCTTGCTCAGCCTGCTCTCTTATAGAACCCAAGACCTCCAGCCCAGGGATGGCACCACCCACAAGGGGCCCTACCCTCCTTGATCACTAATTGAGAAAATGCCCCACAGCTGGATCTCATGGAGGCACTTCCCCAACTGAAACTACCTTCTCTGTGATAACTCAAATTGGCACACAAAACCAGCCAATACAGTGTGTTTCTATTATCTTTATAATTGTTCCTTCAAGTATATTTTTATTCCCATTCGTTTAATATCTTTGTCAGATAATTCAATTATTTGTTAGTATCTTATTGCTGGATTCTGTTAATGGTCTTTTATTATTGAAATTGGTTTCTCTTTGCATGGGATGGCAATTCTCAGTTGTACCTTGGCCATTTGAACAGTTGGTCTTCAGTTGATGGTTGTATTTGGGAAGGTTCAGGAGGTATAGTCTTGCTGGAGGAAGTATGCCACTGTCAGTGGGCTTTGAGAGCTTAAAGACTCTCCCCATTTCAAATACTTGTAAACAAACCCAAACATACTTTGCTTTTAAGTATGAAGCACTTAGGAAGCAAATTCCCCTTGAGAGTAAAAAGAACACTATTTGAATCCCTAATGATGGATGACCATGATATGATGAAACTGGGGAAGAAATGTTAATTAGCCATTGCATGCAGAGAACACCACCACTTTTGTCAATTGAAACTGGAACAGTGGTTGTGACCAATTTTATTAACAATTACTGATATTAGGCTGTGTCCTTTCCTAAGTTACTCCATATTACATGATTTTTTTCCAGACATTGTCTTAATCAGAAAGACTCTATTTTACAAGCAGCTTGTGATTCTATTTTGAGGATGAGGATGAGTCAGTCCCTGTGTTGACTTGTAACTGCACCATCTTGTCATAGGTGGGAATCTGAGTTTGGAGGGCAGGCATTTCACTTGTATCCCAAAGCAAGTCATCAGACAAAGAATAAAGTTTATTAATAATAGAAAAAGTCTCCTGAAACAAGTAGGATAGTGAGCAGAGGGGAAAGATTGCACTCAAATGTGCTTGGAAGTGACTATAGTTCATCTGCATGAAGCCCACATTTCCCATGTATGCATAGCTTGGATTCTCTTGAACATGATTCATTTGTTGACTACAGCCCAAGTGAAGAAATGATTCCAGTTTTTTTTTCTATCAATTGGCTTTTGTCATATGTTAGTTTTCTTTTAAAAATTTAATTGAATTATTTTATTATACATGTATAAACGTTTTGCCTGCATATAGGTAGGTATATGCTCCATGTGCATGCCTGGGTCCTGCAGAGGTAAGAAGCAAGTGTTAGGTCCCCCTGGAACTGGAGTTATGGATGGTTGTGAGCTACCCTGTGGGTGCTAGGAATCAACCCAGGTCCTCTGAATGAGCAACAAATGCTCTTAATTGCTAAAACCAACTCTTCATACCTACAAATATTAATCTTTAATTTGCTACTTTTCAGACTCTATTTACTTGCTATAGTGTTATTTCACCTCCCACATAACACTGACAAAGAACTTATTTCTGGGGATGGAAGTGATGTTACTATATAAATATATCAGGGTGAATTGGGACTTTAGGTTCATATAAGCTTAGGAAAAGCAAAGTAGGAAAACTAGGTCCAAGAACTTATCAGATATACCAGACCAAAGAAAGGGTCAATCTCCTTTTTCAAGATCCCATGAAAAGGTAAACACTTAGTGTGGAGAAAGCAGTGGCTCCCATTGACACTTGACCATCAAATGCATGCATCAGAGACTAGTAGGTAGAGAACTCCTAACTGACACAGGGACTTTATCTTAGATCTGTTCTCATTCTTGACAAGGCCTACTCAAATCTCCATTTAGTCACCTTCCTGTTTGGCCATGTGGACCTGCCATTTATCCATCCATCTGCCTATTCAGTCCTCTGGACTTAGTCTTACCCTTCTTTTGACCTTGCTCATCTCTGACCCTGCAGCATGATTCTATAGCCAACAGGCAGCAGCACACAGCTTCTCCAACTCTTTCTCTAGTTCAGTTAGATTCCGTGATTTTCTACATAAGACCCTTCCTTCCCTATCAGCTTCCTAGCATTGGTACTTCAGGCTTCTTTGAAACTCTTTGATTCTTTAACTCTTCACAGTTGCTTAGTAATATAAATATACACACACACACATGTGTGTATATATACACACATTTGTATATATATATAATATGTGATATATATGTGTGCATATATACATGTATGTATGTATATACTGTGTGATCTGAGACATAGTATTAGTTAACACTGAAATAAAAGAACCTGAATTTGTTTTAGCTAGAGCTATAAAGAAAAATGAGAGTATATGGCATATCTTTGTCAATGAAACTGACTTATTTTGTGAATTTATTATTATACTATGATTTCCGATATTGCAGAAAAACACAAATGCCTTCATTATATATGCTGAGATAGTGCACACAAGGCAGACAACAGGGAGCCACAGCTGATGATGTAAATATTGTTTGTCTCTGGTAGGAGCTAAATTTTTAATTAAAATCTTCAAAATAAATTAAATAAAATTTAAGGGCAGCAAAATGACTTATAGGACAAAGACACTTACCATCAAACCTGACAACTAGAATTTGATCCCTGGAAAACCATAGTGGAAAGAGAGAACAGACTCCTACAAGCTGTTCTTTGACCTCCCCTGGAACATGTACACATATAAACTAATACACACATGCACAAGAACACTTTCTGTATCTGTTTGTCTCTCTCTCCCTCTTTTTTTTATTAGATATTTTCTTTATTTACATGTCAGATGATTTTTCTTTTCCCAGTTTCCCTTCCCAGGAACAAACAAACAAAAACAACAAAAACAAACCCCTGTTGCCTCCCCCCTCCCCATGCCTGCCAACCCGCCCTCTCCCACTTTCTGGCCCTGGCATTCCCCTACACTGGAACACAGAACCTTCACAGGGCCGAGGGCTTCTCCTCCCATTGATGATCGATTTTGCAATCCTCTACTATACACATGCTGTCAGAACAATCAGTCTTACCATGTATACTTCTTGGTTGGTGGTTGAGTCCCTAGGAGCTCTGAGGATACTAGTTAGTTCATATTGTTGTTCGTCCTAGGGGTCTGCAAACCCTCCAACTCCATTGGTCCTTTCTCTAATTCCTTCATTGGGGACCCTGTACTCAGTTCAATGGATATCTGTGAACCTCTACATCTGTATTAGTCAGGTTTTGTCAGAGCCTCTATATTAGGCTGGCTTGTCATTCTTCAGTCTCTACTCAATAGTTAGTCTCTGCAACTCCTTCCATGGGTATTTGGTTCCCCCTTTTAAGAAAGAATGTAATGTCCACACTTTGGTCTTCCTTTTTCTTGAGTTTCTTGTGGTTTGTGGGTTGTTCTTCCTGTATTCTGAACTTCTGG
>NC_045030.1:9521951-9531915 GCF_008632895.1 Mastomys coucha | reverse complement strand
TATTAGTTTCAATGTATCTGGTTTAATGGGGAGGTCCCTGATCCACTTGGACTTGAGCTTTGTACAAGAAGATAGGAATGGATCGATTTGCAGTTTTCTACATGTTAACCTCCAGTTGAGCCAGCACCATCTGTTGAAAATGCTGTCTTTTTTCCATTGTATGGTTTTAGCATCTTTGTCAAAGATCAAGTGACCATAGGTATGTGGGTTCATTTCTGGGTCTTCAATTCTGTTCCATTAATCTACCTGCCTGTCACTGTACTAATACCATGCAGTTTTTATCACAATTGCTCTGTAGTACAGCTTAAGGTCCGGGATTGTATTCCACCAGAGGTTCCTTTATTGTAGAAAATAGTTTTGGCTATCCTGGGTTTTTTGTTGTTCCAGATGAATCTGCAAATTGCTCTTTCTAAGTCTATGGTCTCTCTCCCTCTTTCACATACAAATAAATAAATGTAACAAAATTTGAGTTACATAAAATAAGATTATATAATTGAACTATCAGTTGTAACCTTCTGACCTATCTGATTCGTATGTGTAGTCATCCATCTCTATACAGAAAATTGAAGATAAATATCAATTGTCACTTTACAGACATGATGTATCTATGGAAAAGTAAGAATTTTAAATGAATTTTAAATTAGACTTGAAGCTAAGGAAAGCTCAGTAGTTAAGAACACTTGCTGTTCTTTCAGAGGATCTGGGCTCAGTTTTCAGCACCTACATGGTAACATATAACCATTCATAACTCTTGTTCTTGTGGATCTGATGCTTTCTTCTGGCTTCTATAGAACCAGTTGTACAAGTGGTACTCAGGCATACATGTAGGCAAGGTGTTCATACACTTAAAACTTTACATTTAGACTATATTTCTACTTCCTTCACTTACCACTGATATTGAAATACAAGTGCATGTGGCAAACAAAATATTACTTTTAAACCAATACCTGCTCTGGAAAATAACTTCATGTTATTTAATATGCATTAAAGTATCATAAAAAATAATAGGAACCTAACTATATAACAATGAGAGAAAATTTTTATATATTGCCTTATTTTCCTTACTAGAGCAGCTATGAAACTTATTGCAAAATAAAGATTCAGTCAAGAATAAGAATTTATGCATTGGACTAGCTCTTGGAAACTTATCAATGACACCTTATGATATTGCAGGTAAAATGGGGAAGAGGGAAATCTTCTCATGCTGGTTCCCAAGGCTGACACCCAGCATTCATATATGGCAAAAACAAAAATAAAGTCCAGTATATACAATACAAATTCATATATAGAAAAAATAAAAATAAAGCATATGAGTGTTTTAGTACTTTAGTAACTAAAGTAAAGAGATTTTCTATGAGAAGTAGCACGGTAGATATTTGGAAACCTGAACAAACATACTCTTTATGGAGGCAAAGTAGGGGGCCCAAAGTGGTCCTGGAAATGCTGGAAAAAAAGGTATAAGGAAAGTTCTAGAAAGATTTTCACATAAAATAGGTTGATTGTTTTAGTAACTAGAATACATACTTTTACTTTTTAACCTTAAACAATATGATATCCCAAGGAACATTTCTCTTCTTTTGTGGTGCCAGGGATTGAACCTATGGCCTTGAGAATGTGAAACACTGAGTCACATTCTAGTGCATTAACTCCTTTGCTCTTTATCTTGAAATAATTTGAAATGGCTCCAATGCATCAGGTGGTCTCTATGAATAGCTTGAGCTCAAGAAGGTCCAGACACAAGCAGGAACAGAAAATAATCCACAAAATAAGGACTACCAGGAGTCATTGCATTTTCCCTCCAAATATACATCTTCCAAGCAGACTTTTAAGATTTAATGTTGAGAAAGTGATTGTAGATCTTAACTCCAAATATTGACAGCCAATTTAGCTATATTGCATACTTTAAACTTTATCAATCATATCAGCCCCTCACTTAACAGAATGGTCTTTTTAACTTGTAAGTATTTCCAGCTTAAGCTCACGAACTATGGAGGAGATAATTGAGACCATTAAAATCTAGTTCTATAACTGAAAATTTTTGCAGTCTGGTTCTTATTCTCATTATAAGGACTTTTTTCATTTATAAATCAATAGTGCTCCACTTCTTAATCATTTGGAGATCAATATGAAATAAGAAAAGCAACTCTAAAACAACGATTTAGCAATAAATTTTCATCTAAACTGAAATTGGAGCAAATTGATTATATTCAAGTCTCAGCAGCCTCTCCCCTCCATGTTTTATCACATTACACCATTACTATTGTATTTAACACTACATAGGATGACAGAACAAGGTAACAAATATCTCCCACTGCTTTTATGAAAGCAAAAGGGGGAAGGTTTAGTGGTAAATGCATGCTCAAGAAATTTATTGCTGTAAATTGCAGAAGGGATAAATTATTTGGGAGAAGAAAATCCTGTCAATAATTCATTCTGCCACTATAGGCAACAGTAAAGGTTCTGGAAAGCCAGTTAATAGCACTGAAAGTAATTGTGCTGTTGATAGTAACAAAATAGAAATACATTGTTTTAAATTATTCCACTGTGAGGAAAAAAGTAGTAAATAAAACTATGTAGCTATACGTTTGTTAACCATTTCAAGAAGGCTAAAGATATGTCAATAATGTTATGTTATTGATTTATATATACTTTTGTCTTGAGAAATATGACCATATTTACATAGTTGCATTAATGACATGCATCATTATTATAATGAAAAGTGAGTTTATCTAATTGATAGATTAATGTCTATCTCATAGTATCTCTATTGCAAACTCAATGAGAATACAAAAACGTGATCCTCAGATGCCACCTTTTCAATGGATCTTTGGTGCTTGGAACTGTATCAGATATGTAGAAAAAGCCTAACATATTCATTGAATATAGAAGAATTGAATAAATTAGTCATGGTTAAATCAAATAAAAAATTAGAATATATATGAGTACTTTTAAGAAAATACTTAACATGATAAATGATAGCTACCATGAGTCCTGTTCCTTAAGTTTGATGTTTTCTACACCTTGCTTCTATAGACTCACTGCAGATAAATGATGAAGATTCTATAATCACTAAAAGTGATAAAACATGCTGACCTTGATGATAATATGGAAGAGTACCACAGTATTTTCTCTAAACCAGGAAATTGGGAAGATTTTCTCCTTGATTCTGAAATTATTAGTAGAAACAAAGGCGTTAATTCATGTAGGTACAGTCAAAAACTACCATTGCTATCCTTATGTGACAAACCTGTCTCACATTACATACTAAGGTAAGGCAAAGCCTACATGTGTGGTTTTGTGTAGAAAATTATCATAAGTGAAACAGTGGAGAAAGGAAGGCTATGGAGGCGAAAAGTTGATGAGGGTACATTAACAAACAAGTTATTTTAGTAGGCCACTTAGGCTTAACCCTCATCTGAACTGTAGATAGAGGCATCTCAAGAAACAGAAGTATTGCTTCAGGTTCCCACATGTGTCCACTGAGAGCAGAGACACAATTCCACACAGCCCACACTCTGGTTGCAGCTCAACTTCCCAGGTATTCAGACACATCCAGCTTTACACGTGAGACCTTAACCCCTACCCAGAGAACAGGTGTTCCAGGACCCCTGTGACCTGGGTAAAAAGATTTCTGCCCAGCCAGAGACCCAAGCATTTTCTGGTTCTCACGTGTGCAGGTTAGAAATAGAACCCGGGTATGGGACCTGATCCCATACAATTAATGTCCCAGTTGTACCTCAACTTCCCAAGATCACAGGTTCACAGGGAGGACAGGCTCCAGCCAGAGACAGGATGGCCAGATAATACCAGAGATAACAAGATATCAAGACGCAAGCTTAAGAATATAAGCAACAAAAACCAATTTGACTTGGCAACATTAGAACCCAGTTCTCCCACCACAGCAAGCCCTGGATACCCAAACACACCCTTAAAACAAGGCTCAGATTTAAACTTTCATTTCATGTATATGAGAGGGGATTTTAAGAAGGACATGAGTAACTCCCTTAAAGGTATACAGAAGGATGTGCTCTGACACACTCAGGATCCTAGGATCAGAGGGAAAGAGGACACAACATCTGTCCCAACATCAGGAGTAACAGAGAATAGTTGGACTCAGGCACACAGGAACTCTGGCAGATCAGTGACATGGGTTCCTTCCAGTCTGTCTAGGCCAGTGCCCTGAGCAGACCTTGGGTGCAAACTCTGCAGTGAGTCCCATAATTCCCAGAGGAAGCTGTATTCCCAGGTACTCAAATAAGTCCGTGATCACAGGATCCCAGAATCACAGGATCACAGAGACAGCTTGACTCTGAGGAGTTCTGACACAACCAGGATCACAGGAAGTACAGGCCCCAGTCAGATTTAGCCAGGGCAGGTAGCACTAGAGATAACCAAATGGCGGGAGGCAAGCATAAGAATATAAGCAACAGAAACCAAGATTACTTGGCATCATCCGAATTCAATTCTTCCACCATAGCAAGTCCTGGGCATAGCATCACACAGAAAAAGCAAGATTCAGATCCAAAATCACTTGTCATGATTATGATAGAGGACTTTAAGAAGGACATAAATAACTCCCTTAAAGAAATACAGGAGAACACAGGTAAACACCTAGAAACCCTTAAAGAGGAAACACAAAAATCCCTTAAAGAACTGCAGGAAAACACAATCAAACACTTGAAGGAAATGAACAAAACCATCCAGAATCTAAAAATGGAAATAGAAACAATAAAGAAGTCAGGCAGAGAGACAACCGTGGAGTTAGAAAACCTGGGAAAGAGATCAGGAGACATAGATGCAAGCATCTCCAACAGAAAACAGAGATAGAAGATAGAATCTCAGGGACAGAAGACACCATAGAAAACATTGAAAAAACAGTCAAAGAAAATGCAAAAAGCAAAATAGTCCTAACCCAAAACATCCAGGAAATCCATGACAAAATGAGAAGACCAAACCTTAGAATAATAGGTATAGAAGAGAATGAACACTCCCAAGGTAATGGGCCAGTAAATATCTTCAACAAAATTATAGAAGAAAACTTCCCCTAACCTAAAGAAAGAGATGCCCATGAACATACAAGAAACCTACAGAACTCCAAGTAGACTGGACCTGTAGGCAGCAGCTTGGACGATCGCATCCAAGATGGCACCGGTTCCTGATCCACTGTGGCGCTAGATGGTTCCACTGTGCATGTGCCAACACCTCCTTAGTGGGTGCATGCTAATGAGGTGATTGCCGGGAACCAATCCAGGAGGGCCACGAGAGCTTGGGCTCGGGTATAAAAGCAGCATTCACTGGGCAGCCAGGGCCATTCCACAGAAACAAGAAACCTGAAAGAGCTGTAACACCAAGAGACCTAAAAGAGCTGTAACAAAAAGGAATTCCTGAGTAAACCGCGTGAGAAGGAGCCTCGGTGTTCTGGTCAGCGAAGCACGGGACATGGAACAGAAAAGAAATTCCTCCCGTCACATAATAATAAAAACACCAAATGCACTAAACAAGGAAGGAATTTTAAAAGCAGTAAGGGAAAAAAGGCAAGTAACATATAAAGGCAGGCCTATCAGAATTGTACCAAACTTCTCACCAGAGACTGTGAAAGCTAAAAGATCTTGGGCAGATGTCATACAGACCCTACGAGAACACAAACGCCAGCCCAGGCTACTATACCCAGAAAAACTCTCAATTACCATAGATGGAAAAAACAACATATTCCATGACAAAACAAAATTTACACAATATCTTTCTACAAATCCAGCCCTGCAAAGGATAATAGATGGAAAACATCAACATAACGAGCAAAACTACATCCTAGAAGAAGCAAAAAAGTAATCGTTCAACAAATCCACACAAATCTAATTCCACCTCTTACAACAAAAACAACAAGAATTGACAATTAACTTTTATTAATATCTTAATATGAAAATTAATATTACCAACATATTCCAATTGATTGAATCCAAAAACATGAAGAATTAGAAATTTGTTGATTGTCATCCAATGGTCTCTCTAATTTGGTAATTGGAGAAATAGGTCCAATATTGTACAATCCATATATACTTTCTGCTTGTTTGTACCTGACAGTTTCTTGCTGGGTACCATACAATGGTCTTGAAACCATGCTTCTCCTATGTCAGCCTCTCTACTAGTAGGATTGTTTATTTCATGTTTTTACACTATACTATGGTTTTAAGAACAGCTTACATATTTAAAAATTATTTATACAGCCAAAAGAAACGTAAACATTTAACTAGGGAGGTCGCTTATAAGAGAACAACAAAGAGTGAAATTGAATGCTTTGTTTGATGTTTGTAACTATTGTATCATTTTTGAAGAATAAAGCTTTATAAGTACTCTTTCTCTGAGATGAATGCTTTTCAAAATGATCACAGCCAATGAACCAGATTCTTATCCTCACCTAATGTCTGTGCCACCCTCCAAGCAGAACCATTGTTCATTGAAACAGCTGGTGAATGACTTCATGGATAGACCATCTTAATACATATACCATTTCTTAAATGAATGTAACCTGTTCTCTGTTGGCTGAGAAAGAAGACACTCAAGTCAAATAGCTTTGACAATAGCAGGAAATTTGTATCCAGTAATTGTGCCTACAATTCACTCCTTGGCACAGCAGAACTGTCAATTCTTAGCTTAGCTATGATGGAGGTAAAACCCTTTGGTAATGTGAGGGTCTCTGTAGTACAGTCTTATTACAATGAACTCCAATGTCTAATAATTGTTCTTATTTTTGGCTTGTACCACAGTAAGAGTCAAGATTTTAAACTCTACTAAAAACAAAACAAACAAACAAACAAAAAGATTCTATCCATTTATGTTCATTAAAAAACTAGTAGTGATATATTATTTTAAAATATACAGTGAAAATGTTTGGAGTTATTTAAAATTTATATTGAGAAAAACATTTTCAGTATTTCTGAAGACAAGAATTTACATAAGACTGTTTAGTTGATTGTTTTATATCAAACAATTTTTATACTCCTCATTTTTATTGTTACAATATTTTATAAATTTTAAAGAATATGACAAAAATAACCCAAAACATATTACAGGTATTGAAGGGGGGTCTCTGGGAGGAGTTGGGGAACAAAAGGGAAAGAAGAATGTGATGTAATTCTATTTACTTAAAATATGTTTTTAAATGTTAACAAATTCAGATAAACTGAAATTATATAACTTTCTCATCATAATGCAATAAAACTTAAATCAATTTAAAAAAAGAAATACAGAAGAGCACAAGTAAATAAGCAGAAGAGCTTAAAGAGGAAAATGCATAAATCCCTTAAAGAAATATAGGAGACCACAGTCAGACAAGTGAAGGAATTGCAAAAAACCATCCAGGAACTAAAAATGAAAGTAGAATCATTAAAAGAAACTCACAGGGAGACAGCCCTGCCAATGGAAAACCTAGGAAAGAGAACAGGATTCAAAGATGCAAGCATCACCAACCGAATACAAGAGAGAGAAGGGAGAATCTCAGTGGCAGAAGATACAATAAAAGACATAGATACAACACTCAAGGAAGATACAAAAAGCAAAAAGCTCCTATTACAAAACTTTAAGAAATCCAGGACCTAATGAAAAGATCCAACCTGAGAATAATAGGTATAGAAGGGATTGAAGATTCTGAATTCAAAGGGCCAGCAAACATCTTCAACAAAATTATAGAAGAAAACTTTCCTAACCTAAAGAAAGAAATGCCCATAAACATACAAGAAGCCTACAGAACACCAAACAGATGAGACCAGAAAAGAAAGTCCTAGAATCATATAATAGGTAAAACACCAAATGTACAGAACAAAGAAAGAATATTGAAAGCAGTAAGGGAAAAGGGTCAAGTAACATATTAAGGGAAACCTATCAGAATTATACCAGACTTCTCACCAGAGACTATGAAAGCTAGAAGATCCTAGGCAGATGTCATTCAAACTCTAAGAGAACACAAACCAGCCCAGGTTACTATACCCAGCAAAACTCTCAATTACCATAGATAGAGAAACCAAGAGATTCCACGACAAAACAAAATTTACACAATATCTTTCTATTAATCTGGCCCCACAGAGGATAAAAGAAGGAAAAGTCCAACAAAAGGAGGAAACTACACTCTAGAAAAAGCAAGAAAGTAATTTTCTTTCAACAAAGCCAAAAGAAGAGAAACACACAAACATAATTCCAACCCTACCAACAAAAATAACAAGAAGCAATGATCACTATTACTTAATATCTCTTAACATCAATGGACTCAATTCTTCAATAAAACATAGACTAACAGACTGCATATGTAAATAGGATCTACCATTTTGCTGCATAGAGGAAACATACCTTAGAGTCATTAACAGTTATTCCATCAAAGTAAAAGGATGGGAAAAATATTTCCAAGCACATACTCCCAAGAAACAAGCTGGAGTAACCATCCTAAAATCCAAGAAATAGACTTTCAGCCAAAAGTTATTTTAAAAGATGGGGAAAGTCACTCCATACTTACTTACCATAGGAAAAATCTACCAGTATGAATGCTCAATTCTGAATATTTATGCCCCAAATGCAGGACCACCCACATTTGTAAAAGAAACACTACTAAAGCTCAAAACACACATTGAACCTCACATAATAATAATAGGAGATTTCATCACCCCACTCTTACCCATGGCCAGATCATGGAAACAGAAACTAAACAAAGACACAGAAAAACAAAAAGAACATACGAACCAAATGGATTTAACAGATATGTACAGAACATTTCACCTTAAAACTAAAGAATATAACTTCTTCTCAGCATCTTACAGTACCTCCTCAAAAACTGACCATATACTCAGACACAAAACAAACCTCAACAGATGCAAGAACATTTAATTAGTCCCATGTATTCTATCGGACCACCATGGACTAAAGCTGGTCTTCAATAGAAACAAAAGCAACAGGAAGCCCACATATACCTGGAAGTTGAACACTTATCTACTCAATGATAACTTGGTCAGGGAAGAAATAAAGAAATAAAGACTTTTTATAATTCAATGAAAATGAAGGCACAACACACCCAAACTTATGAAATATAATGAAAGTAGTGCTAAGTGGAAAACTCATAGCTCTGAGTGCCTCCAAAAAGAAACTGGAGAGAGCATACACTAGCACATTAACAGCTCATCTGAAATCTCTGGAACAAAGAGAAGCAAATATACCCAAAAGGAGTAGAAGGCAGGAAATAATCAAAATCAGGGCTGAAATCAACCAAGTAGAAACAAAAAGAACTATAGAAAGAATCAACCAAACCAGGAGCTGGTTCTTTGAGAAAATCAACAAGATAGACAAACCTTTAGCCAGACTAACCAGAGGGCACAGAGACAGTATCTAAATTTACAATATCAGGAATGAAAAGTGAGACATAACAACAAAAACCGAGGAAATTAAAAAAACCATCAGATCCAACTATAAAAGTCTACACTCAACAAAACTAGAAAACCTGGATGAAATAGATGATTTTCTAGACAGATACCAGGTACCAAGGTTAAATCAGGATCAGATAAACCATCTAAACAGCCACATAAGCCCCAAGGAAGTAGATGCAGTCATTAAAAATCTCCCAACCAAAAAAAAAAAAAAAAAAAAAAAAAAGCTGAGTCAGATGGTTTTAGTGCAAAATTCTACGAGACCTTCAAAGAAGACCTGATATTAACACTCCTCAAACTATTCAACAAAATAGAAACAGAAAGAACACTACCAAATTCTTTCTATGAAGCCACAGTAACACTGATGGCTAAACCACAAAAAGTCGTAACAAAGAAAGAGAACTACAGATCAATTTCCCTTATGAATATCAGTGTAAATTTATGCAATAAAATTTTCACAAACCAAATCCAAGAACACATCAAAACAATCACCCACATAATCAAGTAGATTTCATCCCAGGGATGTAGGGCAATCCATCAATGTAATCCACTATTATAAA
>NC_045030.1:9518130-9521941 GCF_008632895.1 Mastomys coucha | reverse complement strand
AAAGACACATGATCTCATTAGATGAGGAAAAAGCCTTTGACAAAATACAACAGCACCTATTCATGTTAAAAGTATTGGAGAGACCAGGAATTCAAGGTGCATACCTAAATGTAATAAAAGCAATATACAGCAAATTGATAGCCAACATCAAACTAAATGGGAAGAAACTCAAAGCAATTCTCTTAAAATCAGGGACTAGACAAGGCTTGCCCACTCTTTCCCTACCTATTAAATGTTGTAGTCAAAGTTCTAGCCAGAGCAATTAGACAACAAAAAGAGATCAATGGGATACAAATGGACTAGGAGGAAGTCAAATTATCACTATTTGCAGATGATATGATAGTATACGTAAGCCACACCAACAATTCTACCAGAGAGCTTCTACAAGAGAGAAACAATACCAGCAAAGCAACTGGATATAAAATTAACACAAACAAATCAGTAGCCTTTCTCTACTCAAGGGATAAAAGGGATGAGAAAGAAGTTAGGGAAACAATACCCTTTACAATAGTCATAAATAATATAAAATATCTTGGTGTGACTCTAACCAAACAATTGAAAGATCTGTATGTCAAGAACTCTGAAGAAAAATTGAAGAAGACCTCAGAAGATGGAAAGATCTCCCATACTCATGGATTGGCAGGATTAATATAGTAAAAATGGCCATCTTATTAAAAGCAGTTTACCAATTCAATGCAATCCCCATTGAATTCTCAATTCTTCAGAGAGCTAGAAAGAGCTATTCTCAAATCATTTGGAATAAGAAAAAAACCTAGAATAGCATAAACTATTCTCAACAGTAAATAAAATTCTGAGGGAGTCACCATCCCCGACCTCCCACTATACTATTGAGCAGTGTTACAAACTGCCTAGTATTTCTACACAAACAGGCAAATAGATTAATTTAACAGAATTGAAGACCCAGAAATGAACCCAAACACCTATGGTCAGTAGATCTTTAACAAAGGAGCTAAAACTGTCCAGTGGAAAAAAGAACATTTTCAACAAATGGTATTGTTTCAACTAGCAATCAACATGTAGAACAATGCAAATTGATTCATTCTTATCTCCCTGCACAAAGCTCAGGGAGCTGAATGGATCAAGGGCCTCCATGTAAAACTATATATGATGAATCAGGGGAAAACTTCCTGAACAAAACAACAGTGGCTTATGCTTTAAGAGCATCAATAGAAAAATGGGATCTCATAAAATAGCAAAGCTTCTGTAAACAAGTGACACTATCAATAGGACAATACAGCAACCCACAGATTGGGAAAAGATCTTTACCAACCCTACATCTGATAGAGGGCTAATATCCAAGATATACAAAGAACTCAAGAAGTTAGACTCCAGAGAATCAAATAACCCTATTAAAATGTGAAGTGCAGAAATAAATAGGGAATTCTTGGCAGAGGAATCTCCAATGGCTGAGAAACAGTTAAAGAAATATTCAACATCCTTAGTCATCAGGAAATGCAAAACAGAGCAACCCTGATATTCCACCTCACACCAGTCAGAATGGCTAAGATAAAAAACTCAGGTAACAGCAGATGTTGGTGAGGATGTAGAGAAAAAGTAACACTCACCAATTGTTGGTGGGATTGCAAGCTGGTACAACGACTCTGGAAATCAGTTTGGCAGTTCATCTGAGAATTGGACATAGTACTACCTAAGGACCCAGCAATACCACTCCTGGACATATACCCAGAAGATGCTCCAACATATCACAAGGACACATGCTTCACTATGCTCAAAGAAGCCTTATTTATAATAGCCAGAAGCTGGAAACAACCCAGATGTCCCTCAACAGAAGAATGGATACAGAAAATATAGTACATATACACAAATGGAATACTATACAGTGATGAAAAACAATGACTTCATGAAATTTGCAGGCAAACGGATGGAACTAGAAAATATCATCCTGAGTGAGGTAACCCAGACACAAAAGAACACACATAGTATGTACTCACTGATAAATGGATACTAACCCAAAAGCTCACAATTCCTTTGATACAACCTACAGACCATATGGAATGTAGAAGTAAGGAACACCAGGGGGTGGATGCTTCAGTCCTGCATTGAGAAGGGAACAGGACAACTTTGGAAGATGGAAGGATGTGGATACAAGGGAGGGACAAAGAAGAAAGAGGAAGTACGCGTGGCATATCAGAATCTGGAGCAGATATCAGAAAGTTAAAGAAGGTCAGGAAATCAAATAAAAATAGGTAGCAGGAGTGATGAAGAACTGGGGATAGCCACTGGAGTGGCCCAGACACCAGAGAAATGTGAGGCTCCAGGGACCCAATGGTATTGACTTTAGCCGTAATATTCAGAGAATGGGGAGATAGAACCTTTGGAGGCCATATCCAGTAGATAGGCACGGCCCCTGATCAAGGGGCAGGGTCACCCAACCTTATCAAAATTCTTTTTAACCCAGAAATATTCCTGTCCAAACGAAGAACAGGGAAAAAATAGAACAGAGACTGAAGGAAGGGCCAACCAGGGAACAGTACCACCTGTGGATACATCATGTCTGTAGACACCAAACCCAACATTGTTGCTGTGGTTAAGAGGCACTTGCAGACAGGAACCAAGTGTGGCAGTTCCTGTGTAGGTACGACCAGCAACTGACCAATGCAGAGTTGGATGCTTGGAGTCAATCATCAGGCTGAACTTAGGGAACCTGGTGGGGAAACTGGCAGAAATACTGGAGGAGTATTGGAAGACCAATATAAGATGGCCTGACAACCCAGTTCTCCCAGAGACTATACTACCAACCAAGGAGTGTACCTAGAGGGATCTATGGCTCCAGATTCATATGTAGCAGAGGACTGTCTTGCCTGACAGCAAATGGAGGTGAGGCCCTTGGTCCTGGGGAGGATTGATGTCCCAGGGTAGGCGGATGCTGGACCTGTGGGGAGGGAGAGTGTGGGTGTGTGTTGGAGCACTCTTCATGTAGGCAAAAGGGAGGGGGAGGGCAAATGTAAGATAGGGGGTGATGGAGGGGTAACCAGGAAGTGAGATATCATTTGAGATGTAAACGAACAGAATGATTAATAATAATAAGGGGTGGGGAAAGAAACAGAAGTACAACCCATATATGTATCCTAATATATACAGATAGCAAGTTTTCTTCGATGCAAATACCATGAGGTTTTTATTAAACCAGTATACTGGGGTCATGACCCAGATGAAATAAAGTTCTTAGTTTTTATACCTTATGAGAACAGTTTTACACTTTACAATGTGAGCTGGTTACACTTTATCTTTCACATTGTTCTTTTCTTTCTATTCTCCTCAGGTGAGGATTAGATACTTGTGGTGGGCAGGAGGGGTGGGGGGAGATCCACCCTCCTGTGGATGTTTCCTGGAACTGGACATTTCTTGGGGATGGGTGTTTGCTCTGTAAACCCTAATGAAGCTCTTTGTTTTTAGGCTAAATGGTCCTCCCTTGCTTTTTGTTATTTTTATGAGGTATCCCTGTTTGCTCAATTCTTAAATTTCCCCCTCTTTCTTGGAAATATCTCAATCTTGAGATTATATGCTATATTGAAGTACCTCATCTTGGTTCACTTCCTGATATTACTGTCTCAACATCATAATCTGTACCGTACTGACATGCTCTCTAATGAGGGTAACCAAGAGATTTAGAATGCAGGGGCCAATGTTAAGTAATAATAGAAGTATAGTTGGCAGTCCTACAAGTGTAGAGACCAAAGTTGTGAGCCAGGGGGAGGAAGTAAACCAAATTTCAAACCAGCTCTTGCCTTGAGTTCTCTCTTTTTTCCTCTGTTCTAAACCCTCCCTA
>NC_045030.1:9503880-9517376 GCF_008632895.1 Mastomys coucha | reverse complement strand
AGAAAGAAAGAAAGAAAGAAAGAAAGAAAGAAAGAAAGAAAGAGAAAGGAAGGAAGGAAGGAAGAAAGGAATGAAGGAAGGAAGGAAGAGAGGAAGGAAGAAAGAAAGGAAGAAAGAAAGAAAGAAAGAACAGGTCTAACCCTCTCCTATTCTGGAGGACCATCTATGAGAGGGAGTTCAGGGATTTGTGGAGGTCAGTCAAGGTCTTTTCTATTTTTTCTATATCTGAATCAATGGCAGCTATCAGCTCTCCATATGCCTTATTTTGTAGGGCCATAGCTGCTGATCATGTGGCCACTCCTGTGGCTCCTAAACCCAACCTCAAAATGACTGACAGGGTAATCCCCAATTCTCTTCTATGTCTTACTAAGTCTCCAGTCTTGGGAGCCCAGTAATTCAGTGCATCTTCATAAGGGTGGTACAGCAATCTAGGCACTATCTGGACCAGAACACAAAAGTCATGGTTGTTATATAGAATCTCTAAACTTATACAGGTTGTAATTCCTGAAGCATAGGCCCACCAGCTGTCTAAGGGCGGGAGGAGGTACACAGTGAGATTCTTTATCAGAAGGTGTGAACTATTACACAAATGTTGATGGGTTTGTGGGACCTGACCCACACAAAGGCCTTTTCCAGTAACCGCTGATAGGGTTAGGTGGACTTGTTTAATTGGAGGCTTCCAAAGACATGGTAGGAGTACCGACACATGCAATGCCCTCATAGTAAGAGGGTGCCACACAGATAGCAATTTTAAGGGCTATATGCATGTGTGTTAGATGTATATCTTAAACAATATAACATACAGCTCTCATATAGTCCTCAGCTTGTGATGATTTAGCTTCCAGTTTCATTTCTGAACCCCTTTCTGAGTTGTAGAGCATGCTAATTTGTCCGTCTGTTTATCAATCTGATCATAAATCTCTCTGTATGTCTAGAGACATGCCATACCATGGAAATTAATTTGTGAGATTATGGACATTGAGAAATACCATTACCAACAATCTAGTAAACCAAAAAAGGTGGCTAAGTATCTTTCAGCCCTCTGGTCCAAAGGCCAAAGAATCATGGATACCAATGTCAAAGGGTCAGATATGATAGGAGATAGTTATCTGAATTGAAGAAGATAATATAAATTGGACCTTCATCTACAGTTATTCCTACTTATGCAATCAAGAATTAAATTATGCTTACTCAAATTGGCAAGAGCCACATTCTTTCCCCAGTCTACTGATTCTGTTAATTTTTTTTTGAGAAACACCTTTAAAATGCATATATGCTATCTCTGTAATCGCATTAGTTCACTGGAGTTGAAACATAAAATTGTAAATTACAGAAACTCTTGGGGAAACTATATTAAAATTTGTTCCTGAATCTTCCTTCAAAGGGATAGAAAGGGTGATGCATTTATCCATCAAATCTGGTCCCTTATTGAGGGCTATCCTGCTGGGTATTATCTTTCTGCAACTTCTGTTTGCATCTGTATGCACTTAATAAGGCTTCTGTTTTCCACCAAAAACTCTAATGCAAAGAATCAAGGACCCTCGGGTGCTTGAGAAAGAACCATATACAGGAATAATTTCAGATGACTAAGGGGTATGCCAAAACATTATAAAGCTGGACAACAGTAGCATATACTCAACTGCTTTACTATATCTTGCTTTTATGCCTACTTTATCTCTTATTTATGCAGTCATAAGTGAATATATATTATAGCATGTAATATTAGAATTACTTTTAACATTCTTTGTTCATTTTATATTTAAAGCAGTTGATTTATAGTGACATGAATTCCCCATCTCTAGACAATAAACAATGCCGTCAGTTTTGATTTCTTTCTTTTTTTTTTCTTTTTTTCTTTTTTTTTCTTTTTTAGTTTTTCGAGACAGGGTTTCTCTGTACAGCCCTGGCTGTCCTGGAACTCACTCTGTAGACCAGGCTGGCCTCAAACTCAGAAATCCACCAGCCTCTGCCTCCCAAGTGCTGGGATTAAAGGCGTGCATCACCACCACCCGGCCTTATGTTTTCTTTTTTATTAATCATTTTATTTGTTTACATTTCAAATGATATCCTCCTTCCAGGTTATCCCTCTACAAACCCTCCATCTCATCTCCCCTGTACCCATCCCCTTTGTCTCTATGAGGGCGATCCTCGGCCTACTCACTCACTCCCAGCTCATTGCTCTAGCTTCCCCCTCTTCTGAGGCATCAAGCCTCCACAGGACCAATGGCCTCTTCTCCCATTGGTGTCAGATAAGGTCATCCTCTACTACAGATGTATCTGGAGCCATGGCTCTCTCTATGCATACTCTTTGGCTGATGGTTTAGTCCCTGGGAGCTTTTGGTGGTCTGGTTAGTTGATATTGTTCTTTTTATGGGGTTTGCAAACTCTTTCACCTCTTTAAGTCCTTCCCCCAGTTCTTCCATTGGGGTCCCCAGTCAGCCTGATGGATGGCTTTATTGGAATCTGCATTGATCAAGTAAAACCTCTCAGGGAACAGCCATACCAGGCTTCTGTCAGCAAGCACTTCTTGGCATCAGTAATAGTGTCTGGGTTTGGTGTCTGTAGGTGGGATGGATCCCCAGGTAAGGCAGTCTCTGGGTGGCCTTTCCTTCAGTCTCTATTACATTGTGTCCCATTTCTTTTGTCTTTCCTTTGGACAGGAACGTTTCTGGGATAAGAACTTTGAGATATGTGGGTAGTCCTATCCTTCAACTGGGGGTCATGCCTATCTAGTAGAGGCAGTCTCTACAGGTTGTATCTCCCCTTTGTTTGGTATTTCAGCTAAAGTCATTGCTGTTGAGTCCTGAGAGACTCTTGATTACCTGGAGTCTGGGACTTTCTAGTGGCAACCCCCGATTACCAATCCCCTAGTGAAATATCATATCATCTCAGAAAGATAAGCTGTTTGTCTTCTTAGCAACAATGATATTAATCAATACATATTAAATCAACTCCACAGTTTATTTAAAATAGCTTCTGCCTCCTACAGAAAAAGCAAAGTCATATTTAAAGCTCATATATAAAATTATGGCTCCAAATTAGGCCTATTCAAAGAGTCAACTGCAGTTGACAATCATTCTGCTACATAGAGCCTATTGGAATGTTTTGTTTAGTGGGGTACACTGCAGACACCCATGTTTAATAACAATAAGCAAATATATTTTGGCATGGGGAAATGATCTAAAAAATGAATAGAATATTAGACAACCTGTTCAAGGAAATTGTAGCAGATGGTCATATTCTCTGGAAACAAATGTACATTTACAATCTCCCTGTTTGTAGCCAACTGGTAACCTCCATAAGCTGAGTATTGCATATTATACTAGGCTTAGTTGTATATATACATTATATTCATGATGCTGAAGTTATTGTCTTATTTTAAAGTATATACTCTATATACTAGCATTTGCCCAAGATAAATATACTCATGTTTTAGAAAGCTTTCAGGTATTATATGGCACCTGGATAAAATTTGTACAAAGATTTTAACATATTTTTTTGATAAATGACCAAAACTGCTAAAAGATTTTAGCACTGAAATAAACTATTTTGATTCTTCTCCATGATAAGTATACCATTTTGATAATTCTTTTAGAAAGTTTATTTATTTATATATCTATTTAGCCTTCTTTTTAACTTAAAAAAGCTTTACAGCTACCATAGATATTTAAATATTCCATGAAGAAATTTTAGCTAAATTGTCATGCTAAGGACCAGTCTCAACTTGAAGAGAAGTTCCTAAGAGAAAGGGTGTCAGGAGTGGTGAAACAAATGACTTGAAGTCAAATTATAGCTCCAATCTGACATGTTCTGCTCCAGACAGCTTTCCAGATTGCTCTTGCTCTGTATTCTGTTCCAGAGAGCTTTCTCTTGACATTCTCAAAACTCTCTAGATAGATCAAAATCATAGCCTTTTATTTACACATCTATTCAGTCATTATTCCAGGTTCCCTTTTGATTATTCCATGAATAAGCATCACATAACCTCAGCCCATTGATTCCTAGAAAGAGACAGCAAGCACAAGCACAAACAATAAGATAGCTGTGTGAGACCATGCCATGAAATTAACATTCCTACCATGCCTGGGCCTGGACCTAAACTTCCTCTGGCCTAGGCTGAGTTTAAACTTAGAAATTTGCCTGCCTTTGTTAGCATAAACAAAAAATCTTAACTGGATGGGATCTTGCCCCGTGTTCACAAATCCTTAAACCTCTATTTCCTTCCTTAGTTTATTTCTGACAAGCTGCCTAATAGTGAAGTGTTTTATACAATTCATATTGTATCCTTATATTTTGCATAGTTGAAAAATTATATATATTATTAAAATATATATGTTATATATATTTTCACTATGTTTTATTATTGAGGGCTACTATAAATTATATTTTCATTTTTACTTATGTCTTTTGCTTAATACATGTAGGTATTTATTTTGTGCATAGATTTTGGGGCAGAATTACTTGTATGTATGTATAGTCTTGATTACTAGACACTATAAAAAGAGTCTTCCCAAGGCCTGCTCACCCAGGCTTTGAAAGGGGAGTCTAGGCATCAGATGGGTTAGAGGTTCTGGAATCCCCCTTTCCAGTTTGGGAAAGAAAAGGGGATTTGGGGTGGATTGAGGAGTTTTGTGTTTCTAGAACTGGAAGTAGAGGGAGTTCTATAAAGGGGAACTATTCTTTTTTCTTTTGTTGTTGTTTTTGAAATGGGGTCCCTCACATAGTTCTGTCTGTCCTGGATCTCATTCTGTAGACTCATAGAGATCTACCTGCCACTGCCTTGCTAGTGCTAGGATTATAAGGGTGTGTGCCATGCCTATTAGCAAGGGGAGTGATTTGAAGTAAAGGAGTTGGTTGGAACAATGCCCCCTTCTGTGGTAGAAAGCTTGGCTCTATAGTGCAGTGGAGAGTGTCCTGGACAGAGTGGGAGGGGCTCACCCACTCCTTATGGGGCTCCTGGCCATGGGCCTGAGCCTTGCTGCTCTGGTTTTTATACAGCTGGAACTCTACATGGATGAGAACTTCATCTCTAGAGCCTTTGCCACCATGGGGGAGACCATGATGTAAAGAAAATAAAAAAAGAGTCTTCCAAAACTATTGTACTAATTTACACTCCTACTCTAGTAACTAGAGGGTTTTGGTTGTCCTCCATTCTTGTTCAGTGATCAAATTTTTCAAATTATCAGCCCAAATAGATAATTTGTGGGTAGGAAAGACTAAAATGTCTGGCCAAAAGGACAAGCTACTGCTATCTATAAAACAAAGTTTTTAAGCCTGAAAACTAGAGGAAATAGATAACTGAAATCCAGTAATATGACAGAACATTCAGTTGGGTCAGGGGATTTTTGCCAAGAGTCAAGTCTCTAACAAGCTTGGACAGAAAAGGGAATTTGAAGTGAAAAAAAAAGAAGGAAAAAAATCTCAAATATGTACTCTGGTCCAGTTATATCATATATCCCTGAGAATGCAGAAAGGGAATTTGCTTTGTCCTTAATTTTTCCCCTGGTATTTGGTAGCTGTGTAGAAAAGTAAAATTCCCAAGTGAGATCAAGTCATTTTTTTCTACCTTGATATAAAGCACCACAGGGCTTTGTTGCACTTCAGAATCTCAAAAAGCTTCTTGGTATGCATGAAAACAGATGTCATTCATTGTTGTCACTTTTCATTTCTGGGTTCACTATAGGAAATACCAGTCTTAAGCAGAAAGAGCCACTAATGACTACACCTACAAGAAATCCTATTCAACTTGCCATATAAATCAGGAGCTAGAGTCCAAGTCAATGCCAGCATGACATATCCACTATCAGAGTCCCTCACTTTTTAAAATTGAATATTTTATTATTTTACATTTCAAATGTTAGCCCCTTTCACAGTTTCCCCTCTGCAAACCCTCTATCCCATCCCCCCTTACTCTGCTTTTATGAGAGCTCCCCCACCCACCTACCCACTCCTACATCACCTCCCTAGCATTCTTCTTCATATGGGCATCAAGCCTTCATAGGACCAAGGGCTTCCCCTCTCATTGAAGCCAGATAAGGCCCCTTCAGATCCTTCAGTCTTTCCCATAACTCCTCCACTGGGGTCCCTGTGCTCAGTCTGATGGTTGGCTGTGAGCATCCCCATCTCTATTTGTCAGGATCTGGCAGAGCCTCTCAGGAGACAGCTCCTGTCAACAAACACTTCTTGGCATCCACAACAGTGTCTAGGTTTGGTGTCTGCATGTGGGACAGATACCCAGATGGGGCAGTCTCTGGATGACTTTTCCTTCAGTCTCTGCTACACTCTTTGTCCCTATATTTCCTTTAGACAGGAGTAATTCTGGGTTAAAATTTTGGAGATGGGTGGGTGGCTTCACCCCTTAACTGGGGGCCATGCCTAACCTCTGGACATGGTATGGACAGGTTCTCCCTCCCCTTTGTGGGTTATTTCAGCTAATGCCATCCCCATGGGGTCCTGTGAAGCCATTGCTTTCCTTACATCTTGGACTTTCTGATTGCTACCCACAGTTCCTCATCTCCAATTGCTACATACCTCTGTTCAAATTCTTGACCCTCTGTACATGTCCTCCACCTTCTCCCATACCTGATTCTTCACCTCCTCCTCTTCTCTTCCTCCCAAGTCCCTCCCACGCTCTACTTCCCTTGATTATCTTGTTCCCCCTTTTAAGAAGGACTAAAGCATCCATTCTTTAGTCTTCCTTTCTCTTTAGTATCTTGTGGTCTGTGAGTTGTATCATGGGTATTCTATGTTCTTTGCCTAATATCCATTATCAGTGAATACATACCATGTATGCTTTTCTGTGACTGAGTTACCTCACTCAGGATAATATTTTCTAGATCCCTCATTTTCTAAACTGGTTTCTATAAGAGTCTTCCACATATGTTCAGAACTGAGAAAAGCCTGCCTTCAACTGAGAGTTTGTTTTGTTTTACTCACTAACTCAGTACTCATTTACTCATTTGTTCATTAAAAAAGTGCTCTTTCAATAAGTATGGTACAAAGCACCAAAGGTAAAATGGAAACTTCACAAGATTTGACCCCTATATCCCTGGAATCTAGAATTCGTAAGGAGCATGTGTGTGAAACAGGAATAAAATGTTACAAATCAAAACAAACAAAAAAGCAAAATATTGAGTACCCAATCTAAATGTTAAAAATCAAAACAAACAAAAAAACAAAATATTGAGTACCCAAACTAAAAATAGACAGGAAGTTTGCTCTCTGGGTATGGACACATAGCCGGATAATTAATGTGTTCTAGAAAAAAAAAGATCCACAAAACAACTCTGAGATTCTACCTCACACCAGTCAGAATGTCTAAGATCCAAAACTCAGGTGACAGCAGATGTTGGTGAGGATATGGAGAAAGAGGAACACTCCTCCATTGTTGGTGGAATTGCAAGCTGGTACAACCACTCTGGAAATCAGTCTGGAAGTTCCTCAGAAAATTGTCCATAGTACTACCCAAGGACCCAGCTTTACCACTCCTAGGCATATACCCAAAAGATGTTCCAACATATAACAACGATACATGCTCCACTATGTTCATAGCAGCCTTACTTATAATTGCCAGAAACTGGAAACAACCCAGATATTCTTAAACAGAGGAATGGATACAGAAAATGTGGTACATTTACACAATGGAGTACCACTCAGGTATTAAAAACAATGAATTCATGAAATTCTTAGGCAAACAGATGGAACTTGAAAATGTCATCCTGAGTGAGGTAATGAAATCACAAAAGGAACAGACATGGCATATACTCACTGATAAGTCGATATTAGCCTAAAAGCTTGGAAGACCCAAGATACAATTCACAGACCACATGAAGCTCAAGAAGGAAGATCAAAGTGTGGATGCTTCAGTCCTTTTTAGAAAGGAACAAAATACTCTCAGGAGAAAACATGGAGACAAAATGTGGAGCTGAGACTGAAGGAAAGGCCATCCAGAGGCTGCCTCACCTGGGCATCCATCCCATATACAGACACCAAACACAGACACTATTGAGGATGCCAAGAAGTGCTTGCTGACAGGAGCCTGATATAGCTGTCTCCTGAGAGGCTCTGCCAGTGCTTAACAAATATAAAGGTGGATGCTCTCAGCCAACCATTGGACTGAGGACAGAATACTCAATGGTGGAGCTAGAGAAAGGACTGAAGGATCTGAAGAGGTTTGCAACCCCATAGGAAGAACAACAGTATCAATGAAACAGACCCCCCTCCCCAGAGCCCCGAGGGACTAAACCACCAACCAAAGAGTACACATGGAGGGACCCATGGGTCCAGCCGCATATGTAGCAGAGGATGGCCTTGTTGTTCATCAATGGGAGGAGACTCCCTTGGTCCTGTGAAGGCTCGATGCCCCAGTGTATGGGAATGTCAGGGCAGGGAGACAAGAGTGGGTCGGTGGGATGGGGCGCACTTTCATAGAAACACGGGAAGGAGGGATGGGATAGGGAGGTTCTGGATGGTAGAGAAACTGGGAAGGGAATCATATTTGAAATGTAAATAGATAAAATATCCAATAAAAGAAAGAAAAAGAAAAGAAAAACTGATGCAACTGTGAGTAATCTTCTCTTGTAATAGTGATATGTATAGTTATAGACATGGCCAAATTAGTGTCATGAAATTAGCATATGTTGCTCCTGGGACAATGTCATCTAATCACCTACGTTTATGTCTGTATTTGTATTGTAGCATAATTACTTCTAGAAATTTACACTACATGGTTATTTTAGGCATCAACCAAAATAGCTTAACTAGAAGTACATTAACATAACTGCTTAGTACAATGTAAGATGTCATTGCTGCGGTTATAAATATTTCTCAACATAAAGTCATAAGCTAACACTTCCTGCGTCATAGCCTACTCACCAGCATGAAAAATGGACTTTACTTTCAGTTGTTTTGCCTATACACATTTCACATTTTCACTATTAATTGTCATGAGAATTGTGCAAAATAGACAGTTTACCAAAATATTAAGCCTCCTACTTCCATAAGTATAGGAGTTTAAGTTTAAATGACTTAAATCATCAACTAGCTGCCTCATCGTAAAAAAGAATGACAGCTGAAACTGTCTAGAAATATTACAGAAATATCGGCATGAATTAAATTAAACCATAGTATTTACTTGAGAAAAATGTTCTACAGCTACGTAATAATTTGCAGTGAAGTTGGTTTTGAATGCCTATACTGAATAATATGTATGTGTGTAAGTTGCATTTAAAGCCTAAAAGATCAATAGAGTGAAAAGAGGCAAGACCATTGCTTAACCCATACTTATATATTGTAGCCCTTCTAGTACTTGTATCCCATCCTAGGAGTACAAACCTACTGTGACTCTTTCCTCTTGCCTTTCTTGCTATGTATTCTCAATTGTGACAATAAAATATGTGATTTGCACATTATAATTTAGACCACGATCTTTACTCATTTATTGTAATAGTGAGGAATGCCTTTACACCCTCTGCCCACACCCCCTTGAACCATAACTGCTCATCCTGTGCAGCAGGCACCAGCTAATCGCCTGGCACATGCGCTGTCTCCAGGTGTCAGGCAGGTTCTGGAGTTAATGAATGCAGATGTGCCTGATGTGCATGTGCGGGCCATTGTTGGCTGCTAGTCAGAACATGCTGATTCATCCCTCATACACATTTTATGATTCTGGAATGGTAAGATAAATTATACCCCTTTTCCCTTAAATTTTCTTTTGCTAAGGTATGTTACTACTATAACAGAAATGAAATAAGACAGAAGTCTTCTTGCATCAAGACTAGATGCACAGGACAATATCCAACTAACTTCCCTTTTAACTCACATGGACCATGTATTACTGAACAACAACAATAACAACCAATTAACAAGTAACTCAATCTTCCATTGGTAAAACAAAGTTCATGAACTGAAAACAGTGGTAATAGGATATAAAAGTCTTGAATTCAAGTCTCAGAAATTGTGGTTTGAATGTGAATTGTCCTCCATAGGCTCAATTCTTTAAACACATTTTCTCCAGCTGGTGACAGTGTTCAGGGAGGATAGAGAATTACGGGAGGAAGTATGTACCTGGGAATTGGCTTTGGAATTTTCTAACCTGTTTCCAAATCTTATTCTCTTTCTCTCAACTTCTAGACATCTAGGCTACTGATAGACGGTGATGAGCTTGCCTTCTACAGACTTACCTTCAGCACATGATGAATTTTATGATTTTGTAATTATATACCAAATTACATACTTTCTCCCTTAAATTCTCTTTTTCCTTTTTGAGTTCTGTGGACTGTATCTTGGGTATGCTGTACTGTTTTTTTGTTTGTTTGGCTGGGTTTTTTTTTGGCTAATATCCACTTATTAGTGAGTACATACCATGCATACCTTTTGGATCTGAGTTACAAAGCTCAACAAGCTAAAAGGCCCAAGTGAGGATGCCTCAGTTCTACTTTGGAGGGAGAAGAAAGCAATCATAGGTGAAGAGGAAGGGAGGAAGAGAAAGTGGATGGTGGGGAGAAAGAGAGGAACTTGATCTGGTATTAGGTGAGGGAAAAGGACTGAATTCCTGAGGGCCAGCAGAAAGAATGGAAACAGGCAATCTCAGGAAATAGGAGGTTGTGACACCCATCAGAATGCACCAGGGACTTGGGAGGTGAGAGATTCTCAGAAATCAAAGGAAGGGACTTTGTTGAAATGCCCTACAGTGGGGAGAGGGAACTTATGGAGCCCACCTCCAGCAGGAAGACAGCATCAAGTGAGGGAGGGGGTTGCCATGCCACAGTCAAAACTCTGACCTATATTTGTTACTGTCTGAAAGAGCTGCAGGAATGGAAATGAAGAGGGGCCTGAGGAAAAGAAGGTCCAGTGACAGGCTCAAAGTGGGATCCAGCTCAAGCGGAGGTCCCAAGGCCTGACAGTATTACTAAGGGTACAGAGTGCTCACACAAAGGGATGTAGCATAACTGCCCCCCAGAAGACCCAACAAGCAGCTAAAAGGCTCAGATGCAGATATTTGCACCCACCCAATGGACAGAAGCTGCTAACCCATGTGGTTGAATGGCTAGAAAAAACTGAGAAGAAAGGTAATCCTGTAGGAGGAGGAGCAGTCTCAGTTAAGCTGGACTCCCATAGATCTTCCAAACACTGGACCACCAACCTCATAGCATACACCAACTGATATATAGCAGAGGACTGCCTGGTCTAGGTTCAGTCAAAGAAGATACCCTTAACCCTCAAGAGACTGGAGGGCCCAGGGAGTTTAGAGGTCTGGTTGGTTGAGAGGTGGGTTGGTGGGGACATCTTCATGGAGAATGGGGGGTGGTTGGTGGAGACATCTTCATGGAGAATGGGGGATGGGAAGGAGGTATGAGATGTGGAACAGTTGGAGGGTGAATGGGAGGGTCAAAATCTGGAGTGTAAATAAGTAAATAAATAAATAAAAATAAATTAAAAAATTCTCTTTTTCCAGGTTATGTTCCCACTGCAACAGAAAAGAAAATAATACAGGAGTCTTCTTGCCTATGACTCTTGAGACTATGTGCAGAATCCAAAAATTTAAATGGGGATTCTCTCCAAAGCATTTATGTAGCTCCAGATTGTAGAACGACCAGTGAAAGAAATAAAAATAATAGAAGAGTCTTCTTTCATTAAGACTAAAAGTAGATTCCACAAATTTAACTGGGGATTCTCTCCAAAACATTTATGTAGTTCCAGATTGTAAAACAACCAATGAAAGAAATGAAAATAAGACAGAAGTCTTTTTGCATTAAGACTAAATGTGTATTCCACAAATTTAACTACAGATTCTCTCCAAAATGTTTACATAGTTCCAGATTGTAACCACTAATGACATGCTTAAAAAGTTTTAGTAAACAGAATAATGAATACCAATGTTCATAGCACATTAAATTTTGCAAAATATTTTTAGAATTCCTGCCCTATTTCCCTTTCTATTTTGGGGAAACTGAACATAAAACATTTAATAAAATGGGAACCATTGTGTTTTTTTGATTTTAGTAAGAAAGTAGTGCAAACTGATTTTAAATGGAAAAAAGTACAATTCCAGAGGTATCTGTGATGCTCATTCATGCTCGTTTATGCTTATTCAACAGTCTGGAATATTATAGTTTTTTTGACTGAGAAAACAAAAATGAAACCAATATTTGCTGTGTTTATCTGTTCTCAGGTTTTCTTATTTGTCTGATACTGATTTATATATCATAATTTATAGCTCAGAAAATATTGCCTTCTTCAAAGCATTTCATAGCATTGAAGACTTTCAAATCCAGAGAATATTTAGCTAAATCGGAAGTGAAAAAATGTTAATATTTTTGTCATCTGAGTGGAGTATTTAAAAATAAATTATAACTTCATGCTACATTTTGCAACTCTAAGAAAGACATAGTACTACATAACCACAATATCATTGCACATGTAATAGTGATATATAATACATGATCTGTATTCACCTTTATAGTAGACCCCAGTGCATGTCTTCTATGGCTGGTTTATAAGAATGCAAAATACACATTCCAATTATTTATTTAATCTGAATTCTTTTAAGCTTCAACAGCTGTTATGCCCTCTTTCAGTGATATCAATTTAGTTTTTAAAAAGTCAATTATTGTTGGGATGGTCTATTTTCTGCAAAGGGTAACTATTAGAGATATGGAAGGAGAAAAGAGTCACAGAGAAAATATTGGTGAAGATGAATAGATCAAAGCCATATGAATTTCAAAATGGAACCTCTGTAAAATTAATATAGGCTAATAAAATAGTTTTCAAAAGAATGACCTTCCTTTTCAGCTGTCTGTTTTCCCATGGTGATTTAATTTGTTCCTCCATTCCCTATAATTCCTGACAACTAGGAGTAAGATCTATAGCCCTGGTAATTTTCAAGTTCACCATTATGTTGAGTTTACCACTGTATGTTGTCTGTGTATATTTTATTGCATCTTTTCTGGAGGCACATAAGTGTAGTTCTAAACTTTATGGATTCTATTTTTCTAAAGTTAATTGTTAATGCTGGAAGTATTAATTTCACATATTTTGGTGTACACAGAAAAAAAAGCCATCAGTGACACAGACTATTCTTTAAATGATGATCAAATTATTTCTACATTTAATAAAATTAATCAGTTAGTGGATATTGACCTTATCTTGGATTAATGGGTACAATATATTGGCTTCTACTTTAGAACAAATATAAAGTTATTTTGCAATTTTAAAAATTAAATATAACTGTATCCAGAGCTGAGGAGGTGGTTCATCAGTTAAAAACACTTGTTGTTCTTTCAAAGGATATGGTTTCAATTTCCAGAAACAACATATTGGCTCACAACTATCTGTAATTCCAGTAATATGAGATCCAATGCCTTCTTACCTCTGCAGGCACTAGGCAGGCACATAGTACAAACACATAGATACACAGCATTACATGTATAATCATTTCCTAGATCCCCTCATCAAACTCCCTTCATATAACCTCTCATTCCTTTCCAAATATATGA
>NC_045030.1:9502482-9503712 GCF_008632895.1 Mastomys coucha | reverse complement strand
GAATTTCTTCCCTTGATTGGCAGCTCACATGGCAATTTTCAGTATTACAATAGTTAGTTCTTAGGGCAGAGGGTTTCAGGTCATATCCAGCTTGATACTTCTCAGTCCTCTATCCAAAGTACACGGTATTTGCAGGAATAATGACTTATGTTCAACCTCTTTGAAAGCAAATAAAGGCAGCAGCCATAGCCTATATTAGTTTGAGACTCTCCTGGACTCCCTTAAAAACAATTTGACAGATTTCTCATGCCTAGTACTGTGGATTTTGTTAGCTTATGTACCAAAAGGAGTGCAACATTCTTAATGTTATGTACTGCTACTTATTTTATTTACTCTATGTTATATATACATATCTGAAGATTTGGAGCTAGGAACCACAGATGAATGAGAATCTGCACTATTTGTCTCACTGGATCAGGGTTATCTCACTCTATACAATTTATTTTACTTTTACCCATTGGCCTCCAAATTTAAGGACTGTATTTTTCTTTATAACCTTTTATAGGATCTTATAAAAAGAAGTATATCTCATTTTGAATAAAATATAATTGTTAGAGTACTGATTAATTAAAAAGTAAGCTTTTATGCATTATTCCTTTTATAATATAATTAATGTCTTCCTTAAAGGGAAGAGGAAGGGGGAAAGGGGATAGGATAGGAACTTTGCAGGGGGTAAACAGGAAAGGGGGACAAATTTGGAATGTAAATAAATAAAATAACCAATAAAATATAATTGCATCATTAAAAATAGACTACAATTGAAATTGAAAAAAAAAGGTAAGTATAGTTGCCTAGGTCAAATCTTTGCATACTAACCTCACACAAGTTTATGTTGTTGTTGTTATTATTGTTTTATCAATTAAGGATGCATAAAACAATCTCCTTCAAATTGCCTACCCTTCACTGCTAAAGTTACTTAATAAAGGCATGGGTAAGAATTTTCCATTTATTATTGTTGTCATGTTATGAAAAAATGTCTTGATCAACAAATATGTTTGCTATGGAAGCAAGCCAGAATTCAGAAGAAATTTTGTTTTCCCCTGGACTCATGGTCTCCAGTTTATCCAGGCCCTCTAAATTAGTTTCTGATTTCCCTGGTTTACAGACAAACTCTCTGTCCTACTTCAGTTGCATATCTGTATTCTACACAGGCTTTGGAAGATTAGCCCATTGCTTCCTTTTATCCTAGACCACCCTATGACTCTCTTACAGAAACAAAAATACACACAC
>NC_045030.1:9496513-9502377 GCF_008632895.1 Mastomys coucha | reverse complement strand
AGAGAGAGAGAGAGAGAGAGAGAGAGAGAGAGAGAAGCAGTACAGACCAACCAAGGGACCATGAGATAATTTAGAGATTAAACTAATACAGTTTTTCTTTAAAAAATAAAGAGATCTCATTTTCTCACAGGTTTCCATTTCCTTGTAGCAATCAGTTCCCCTGAACTCTCTTTTCTCTTTCTTCTATAAAATTTTCGTATTGTTTTATTACACTAGCTTTAATCTGTCTGACTTATGGTAAACAGTTTTCATTGCTTCCAACAAAACATACTGGAAATGTAGTATGAACAGATAGTATATCTCTGTGTCTCTCCTACTGCCTCTCCCTCTCTTCTCCATCTCCTTCTCCTTAACAAAAATCTTGTTATTGTGAACTGAAAAAATCAGTATTAATGATTCTACATGGTTGATTGATTAGAATGGCTGATTATAGAAAGTTGGAATTTTGCAGATTGAGTGCAAAATTATCTTGGGTTTTGTGCTGGCTAGTTGTATGTCAATTTGACATAGTCTAGAGGTATTTTGGGTGAGGGAGCCTCAATTGAGAAAATGTCATCATCAAATTGGCATGTGCACTAGATTATAGGTAAGTTTCTTGATTGAAACTAACTTCTATGTGGGTAGTGTTACCTTTGTGCAAGAAGTTCTGGATGGGCACTCCATTCTGGCCTCTCCATAAGTTCCTGCCTCCAGTCTCCAAGTTCCTGAACTGAGTGCCCTGGGTGACAGAATAGAAGCTATAAAATAAATAAACCCTTTGTTTCCAAGTTGATATTGGTGGTTTGGTTTTGTCACAACAGTAAAAATCATACGTCAGTCTATCCTTAGCTCCTTTGAGCCCCACTTTGTCTGATCTAACATGTTTGGGAATATCATCTGCAAATTCTTGGTATGTATCAACAAGCTTCAAAACTCAAATATCTTCAGCAGAGACCTCCTTGTTTTTCTGTGACCCATACAACCTAAAACTTCCAACAATAAATTTGGAAAGCACCTTGATTTGTGAATTTCTGACTTTCTTTTAATCTGCTACTAATAAAAACTTCACAAACTGTTCCCATATCAGAACATGATACTCTGAGCAGCCTGAGTCAATGTTCTTGAGCTATGGTTATTCACAACTTCACAAAGATAATTTGTTTCTTGATTTCTTTGATATGAGAACTGTGATTTATGTCAGTACTACTTATAATCCTCCTGCATCAGCCTCCTCAATCATGTCATGACACATGTGTTCTACTACATACCTGTTTTATCTATTGGTTTCATTAATCCACAAAATGATATCTTTCTTCCTCTTTTGTGGAATCTAGAAACATTGATCTATGGACAGATAACTTCAGAAGCTTTTTTGAATGATAGGAACTGCAGTGATTTGTTGTAACATTTTCTTTGGTTTTATTTTGTGCTCAGTCCTGATGTATGAAGCTATTCAAGTTTGATTTTATTTTTACATGGTAGTATTTATATAGAAATCTCATTTGCAACAATATCTGTATTGTTGTAATACAGATTTCAACATACCTGTTAGAGCTACAAAAAGTTATTCTGACAGAATTTGGTAAGAGATTAAACATTTCTATACCACATTATTGCATTTATAAGGCAATAAACACTCCTGAGTTCATTAGTGCTCTGCATGATTAGCTTCTAAACCTCTCAGTTTGATCCTAAAGCCTTAGCTGGGTGAACAAAGTCAGCCTTTGTTCCCTCTTTTCTGACTCCCAACTCACAGAAACATGTACAGAATGTTCCAATACACCTAAATATTTTACTGTTGTGTGTGAAAACCCTTGTATGTGTGCATTACATGTGCATTTTAATGAATAAGTAAATGAATGCTTGATTAAACACAAGGTAACTTTTCTATCAGCACTTAATTTGTATAGGTTTATTAATACTGTATTTTTATGATTTAAGAAATATGTTATGAATCTCTTTCATATTTCTCTAGACATACAGAATGAGAATAGATATGTTATCAACAGCTTTTCCTCATAAAATCTGTGGAGAGATTTCTGTGGTTTTTTTTGAAAAGGTATATATCTTTAGATTCCTCAGATGATCTTCAAATACCTGTATACATGTACATGCTAAGGCACAGGGAGTGGTGTGCAGCTACATGCCATCAACATGTAAACATTTTGGTTCAGTTTCCTGAAAAGTGAGTTCTAATTGATTTAGAATGGAGTCTTTTGTTGTTTATGATTACAGAATAATTAACACTTTTATTTTCTCCAAAGTTCTGAATGTAATATAAAATTCAATTACACATAGAATTCATAAACTAAAGGTAAAACAATTCAGTAAGTTAACAGTGCAGAATTCTTCACAATCTTAGCGGATTAACAAGTGTCAAGTTTTGTGGCAATTAAAATACACATTATGATAAAAAAGTAATAGCATGGAGAAAGTGTCATGAAGTAAATCATCTACTTTCCAATTTTAAGGAAAATCATTTTTTACGAACTATTAGGATTACCCAAGACAAAGAATGTTTGAAACTGCTATTTTATATATCAGCAGATCTAACCAAGGACAAAAGAAAGCAGAGCAAACAGCTTCAAGAAAGAAGCATAACAGGGAGACTTGTGGGGAGGGGAGAGGGCCCATTATTTACAACTGAAAAATCTCTTTGTTAGTTGAGTGTCTTGAACAAACTTGAGGGAAACCTGACAGAGGAACTTCGGACCAAACCTAATGTGTAGAAACTGGAATGGCTTATACTTAGATGATTATGCTCTCAAGCAGAGAACAAAATCTTTTTTGTGCTTTCTGAAAAGGAATTATAAATCATCGATTACATAATGAGACCTCTGGCATATGATACACAATCCCCCATTTAGAAACCTGAAAGCTTTGTACTGGCAATTTTCTCTGATGCCTAGGAGCCACATTTAAATCATGGGACTTCAGAAATATTTTGCCTTTTTACTGTGAAGTTCCTATTAAGCTCACACATTTTTAGAAAACAAAATTAATCACAGTATTGTCCAGAAAAAGTATGTTGAAAAGTTAAACATTTTTGAAATAATCAAAAAATCTTGAAGTAATCTCTTTTGTCCTACTATCTTCATGCATAGTCACATAGATAACACTAAAATATTTCAGAAATTTTCAAAAAGAAATTAAAAGGCTTATTTTACAGGTTCCATTGCATACTTTCCTATTCAATCACTGAGCACTTTATAAACATATTGATTATATTTATTTCTTTTTTTGCTCAAACTGGGCTATTGTTTTAAGTTCAACGGCACCTAAAGTATATTCTCAGTCAGAATGTGACCATCTCCAAGAGAGCTGGTATGGCATGCCAAGTTAAAATATACTCCCCATACAGTTTAATTAGCAATAAAAAAATACCCACAATCCAATGAGCTAACATAGACTGTTATTTTACCCTCTTACCACAGTATAAAAGTATTTGTATAGAACCTGAGAAAGCAGGCAACATAGTAATGATCCCTCTTCTAAAACATTGATACTCACCTTTATATTTATGTCCTGGATATGAAGAAAAATGGTGAAAAGATATGGTGTTGTGTTCCAATGCATATGTGAAAGAAATGAATAGTGACCTCAGAGCTAATTCCACAACATTCATGTCTTGAAGCCTTATGCTTAAAGCAAAGAAAAAGTGAAATGGGTTGTGAGATGGCATAGTGGGTAAGGGTGCTTGCTTCTAAGCCTGGCCACCTAACTTTAATACCAGGCACCCATCAGACAGATGGAGAGAACCAGCTATGAATCTACATGAGTACCGAAGTTAATTTGTTGTACACTTGCTCATGAGTGCACACATGTACACACACAGAGAACGTGAGAGAAAGAGAGATGAAAATGTGTAAAATAATATTTAAATGGAAAAAAAATTCGTGACAAGATTATAGATGACAAAAATAGTGAATGTACATCTTAAAATCAATGTAGTAATTTATAGTTAATCTTAATTTGGTTCAATGATATATATATATATATATATATATATATATATATCTGAGTTGTTTAAACTAAATTGAAAACCCACATAGAACAATAGCTTAGAAAATTTCCACAAAGTTCATTCTTCTTCTATTTTCATTTTCCATAATGTACTTTCTTTTGTTTCTTTTTTGTTCTTACTTAAATTCATATTATACAATGTTGTCATATAAAATCTTACAAATAAATATAAAATGAATTTATATCCTGTATTCTAGGCTTAGGGTGTGGTTCATCCTTTTCAAAATATTCATTATTATACATGAAATTTGTCCACAGCATTGAAAGATACAGAGACCTTTAAGAGGATTTAGGTCAGTAAGGGGTGCTATGCAGCTCTCAGCAGACTAAAGTAGTTACCTGGGGAAGAGGTTGTTAGAAAGCAAGTCAAGCTCCTCTTTCTTGGTTCACTTCCACATTTGCACATCTAGCTTTTCCCATCTCATATAACACGAAGCCTTGACTAGGTGTAGCCATTCTGTCTTACATTTCTAGCCTCTTAACATTGAATTAAATAAATCTCCTTTATGATGGTCTATTCTCTGATGTTCAGAAGATACTACATCATCAAACAGCTTATCACATAGCTATTGTATGTATTAAATATGCTCTGAGAGAAAATCTCTCTCTCTCTCTCATCTATGGATACATGTCTATTATATAGATGAACTTTTCAAACCCTATAGTAGTTGCTACCTATATATAAATATACATTTTAGATAACATAATACATAAAATATACATTGATGTATAATTTTCCTTTGCCAGACTCATAAAATACTCATTTTCAAACAATTTCATCTATTTCCAACATCACTTAGTAAGATGGCTGTTCTAATGACTAGACATTTTTTTAAAAGTAATTTTATTGTGAATATTTTTAATATACTCAAAAAGGAATCTCTTTATATATGTGTTGCCTAGCTTCAAAAGTTATAAAATATATTTCATTTACACCCCTGCCTCTTTCGTTTATTCATCTCCTGTTGGATTATCTTGAAGTAGATACAGGACTTTATAATATGTATAAGTATTCCAGGATACCAGGAGATCAGAAATCTGTATTTCTTGTCTTTTTTTGTTGCATTAAGAATGTGTCCTTTTTGTTGCAGGATTTCCCCTGTCCAATTACATTAGTGCAGCAGGAGGCCTGCGATTGGACAGGGAAAGGGGAGGTGGAGTGAAGAGTTGCAGAGACAGGGGCCATCTCAAGGGAGAGAGAGGAACACCAAGATGGAGGCAGATTGACGTGAACCAGCATGGTGGCTTTAACCAGCCACAGGTAGTTATGATAATCATAAAGTTAGGGTAATTGGGAGAAAACTTTTATCCTTATCAACTGGTTCTGAAATTATTGTATTGGCATCTTGTAAATTGAGAATTTATTGCTATATAAATATGATTGGTTAATTATAAGCTTCAAGAGTTTTGATTTACTTGGTTACTGGAATGTGGGGCCACTGATTACAGGGGTTTATGGCAGAGAGGGAACTAGCGGCTCCAGGGACAAGCAAGCCAGAGCTGGGAACACAATGATTGGATGATGCGCATGCGTGCTAGCTGGAGAGAGTTGCCTGCAGCAGGAGCACAGGAAGCCTGCCAGTCTGGCCCTGCCAGGGAGTTGATGGCCTGAGAGAAGCAGGTATGCAGAGAGTTGGCGGGTTCATTTTTAATGTTTCCCGTAAAACCTTTTGACTTAGATTAATTTATAAATGCTACATGTAAGTGTTATATTCTCTACTTATAAGGAGATCTGCATTTGGCAATATAAATGTAATAATTTCTTTCTTTCCTTAAAGACTGCATGATGATAAAAATATACAATTTGCTACTTTAAAAAAATGCCGGGCGGTGGTGGCGCATGCCTTTAATCCCAGCACTTG
>NC_045030.1:9484209-9496503 GCF_008632895.1 Mastomys coucha | reverse complement strand
ATACCTTTAACACATCATGCAGATTTTCCCCTCTCAGCTTCATTCCCCATACTAATCCCTTTGTCCCAGCTCCCAACTCCAACAGGCACTCCCTGGGAACCCACAGCCACACTGACCAAGGAAGCAAGTAGGCTAACTGTAGATCTTTACCTTTTCGCCCTTTCCTAAAAGTCCAATCTCCCAGTCTTATCCCCAGCTCTGTGTCAGATTCCTTCTTCTCTATGTACATTTCTAGTATATTGGACAGGTCTTGTCATCCAACAATATCATTCCTCACTCACTTTGAACCAGCCTACAACTACAACAGGCATTCCATAGGAACCCATCAGGCAAGGCTGCCAGGGAAGCAAGTAAGTCAGTGATGCAGGTCAGATCTTCATTCCCTCTCCTCTCTTCCATATCCAATCTCTCCATCTCATTCTTAGCTCTGTCACAGTCTACCTGTTCTACCCACTCCTCATTCTGCCCTCATTCCCAGGGAACTAAAAAGATCCTGGTAGAACACCCATATTTCTTCCTTCTTCTGGACCTAAATGTCACTCCACATCTGTTTTTTTTCCCTATCCCAATTCTTAAGTGACAGCTCCTAATACCTTGAAAACTACTCAACTCAGAACATCCAGTGGCCACACATAGCAGGGTCCCAGAATTCCCTACCAGGCAACACACGGCCGTCACATTCTCCTAAGAACCCACGAGGACAACATAAACCAAGGAACAAAACACTAAGTCAACAGAAATAAAACCAGATATCAGCAACTAGGTTTACAAGAATCCAATCCTGTATTCCTAGACAATAGCACAAAAACTCAGTTACTAACAGCTAAGGCAGCTGGAGCCTAGAAACTCTGCTATAGAAGAGTTCTACTGGAGCCTAGCAACTGTGCTATAGAAGGTTCTGAGAAAGTCAACATAGCTGAACCACAGAACAATGACCTTAAACACCATTTATGAAGGTAGGTGGTAGTGAGGCAATGCCTTTAATCCCAGCACTTAAGAGGCAGAAGCAGTCTAATCTCTGTGAGTTCAAGGCCAGGATGGTCTACAGATCAAGCAAGATCCAGGACAGCCAGGGCTATACAAAGAAACCCTGTCCAAAAAATAAAAAAGCTTTTAAGAATATGATAGAGGTCCATAAAAAGGAAATAAATAGATTCCCATAAAGAAAACTGTACAGGAAGTAAAGGGATGAGAGGGACCTTGAGAAGAAGAGAGGAGGAGGGAGGGGAAAAGTGGGGCAGGTCAGGTACGGGAGGAAACAGTAATGATATACATAAGGTCAGAAAATTGAACAGAGGTATGTAGCAATGGGAATGGGGAACAGGGGGGGGTGGCAGTCACCAGAAAGTTCCAGATGCCAGGAAAGCTCCCAGGACCCACCTGGAATGAGATTAGCTAAAATGCTCAACAAAGGGGAGGGAGAACTTGTACAGACCATATCCAGAGGTTAGGTAAGGCCCCAGGTTGTGGGATGGGGCCATCCACTCATCTTCATTTTTTTTTTTTTCGAGACAGAGTTTCTCTGTATAGCCCTGATTGTCCTGGAACTTACTCTGTAGAGCAGGATGGCCTTGAACTCAGAAATCCACTTGCCTCTTAATCTTCAAACTTTTTAACCCAGAATTGCTCCTGACTAAAGGAAATAGTGGGACAAAATGTGGAGCAGATACTGAAGGAAAGGCCATCAAGAGACTGCCCCACCTGGGTATCCATCCCATATACAGATACCAAACCCAGACACTCTTGCTAATGCCAAGAAGTAATTGCTGACAGGAGCTTGATATAGCTATCTCCTGAGAGTCTCTGCCAGATCTTGACAAATACAGATATGGAAGCTCGCAGCCAACCATTGAACTGAGCATGGGGACTTGGATGGAGGAATAAGAGAAAGGACTGAAGGAGCTGAAGAGGTTTGCAACCCCATAGGAAGAATAACAAAATAAACGAAGCAGACACCCAGAGCTCTCGGGGACTAAACCACTAACCAAAGAGTACACATGGAGGGACCCATAGCTCCAGCTGCATATGTAGCAGAGGATGACCTTATCTTGCATTAATTGGAGGAGACATGCTTGGTCCCTTGAAAACTTGATACTCCAGTGTAGAGGAATGCCAGCGCAGTGAGGTGGGAGAGGGTTGGCAGGTGGGGGAGCACTCACATAGAAGCATGAGGAGGGGTATGGGATAGGGGATTTGTGAAGAGGAAACCAGGAAAGGGGATAACATTTTGAATGTTATTCCTATCATTCCCCTTTTATGTTTTTGGCCAAAGGGATCCCATGAGAACTTCCCACAATTCAGGCTCCTGTTAGTTCTATGGATTTTTATTCACAAATTCGGTGCAAATTCCTATTGCTGAAGACAACATGTTGAACACACACAACCCGCTGAACATGGAAAAGTCTAGCTAGTGCCCGATAGAGCCTTTACCCATATATTTTAGTGTCTTTGCTATAGGAGAGTACTCTGCATGATACTAACAGAGAAATGTAAACACCAACCCAACTACAAACACTTTGATCTATAATAGGTGCCTAGCTATAAGTTACACTTGTACAATAGTGGTGGAAAGCTTGTAGGAGTTACCAGTTAATATCTGTTCTGGCTTAAGGCCCACTCCAAGATATGGAAATCATTAGTGGATCCTACTTGGGTGAGTAAGAACCTAAGATCCAAAGACTTAGGGAAAATCCTATACTACTAAAGGAACATAGCCATAAATAACTCCTGCTATACATTCTGCTATACTCATTGATTATCACCTTATTCAGGTATTATCTGAGAAATTCCCTCTTGTAGCAGCGGGGAAAAATACAGAAAATAACTTACATACAATATCCAGAAAGTGAGAGTCTTTGGAACACTTGGCCTTCACAGAGTGTCAACATCAAATCTCTCCCTAAGTGCTCAGAAAACCCAGCAGAAAAGAAGGTAGAAAGAGTGTAAGAGCAAGGGGGATGGAGGACACCAAGTAAATAAGGCCTTCTGAACACAACAGGATCAATGCACATGTGAACTCACAGACTGGGGCAGCATGTATAGGGCTGTTTTTTACCAGAAGGGGTCCTAGGGAGTCCTAGAGCTGAAAGATGTAGATACATGCCCCCACACATAACTTAGAAAATATCTATAATTGATAACCACTTATAAATATAAATGTAATTTTTTTCAAAATTGTCACTTGAGAAACCAAGTACTCTTCAGGGTAGGCTGCATGGCCAACAGTACATGGCCAACAGAAAATGAAGTCAATGGCATCTTTGGAGGTTCCTTGCATTATAATGTAATACCATTTATATTTCTTTTTTAATCTTTCCTTTTGAAGTTTATATATTTTTTAAATTTTTCTCTCACCACTTTTTACCCTAAACTTCTGTGCAAAAATATTATAGCTCCAGGTTTTGTGTTTTTATAGGATTTCTAAGGGTGCAATGAGTGGGTCTCTGTTTCTTATGCCTTTTCTTGGGCTCCTTTCCCTCTGTTCATTTTGTCCTAATTCAGTATGGGGTTTTTGTTGTTGTTGTCATTGTTGTTTTATCTTATATATTACAGAATACTACAATCCTTTAGAAGATTGTTTTCTAATGAAAGACAGAAAAGGGGTGGATCTGGATAGGAGGGAAAGTGGAGTGAAACTGCAGATGTAGAAGGAGGAGAGATTAAAATCTGGATTTATTATATTAAAATATCTATTTTCAGTGAGAGATAAAAACCTTATATAACAAAAAGAAAACAATAATATTCTTTTCTAAATCAAATAAGACCCATATGTTAAAACATTCTGATTTTAAGTCTCTTTTTATTATTAGTTTTCAGGCTATCTATTTTTAACATTGTTTGTTGGTGAAATAATTTCTACCAATTATATAGAAAATAATATTAGCATTGATATAAAAATGCAAAGTAATATAATGAAAATTAATATATATTCATAATGACACAAGAATCCATGTTTTCAATAATAGAGGAAAAGTATAAATAGAAGTAAAAGACATTTAATAAAAAATGTAAAAGCAAATTTGAATTGTATGTTCTCATTATATATTTTCTTTTAACTACTCACTTAAACTACATGAAAAGGCTCATCGGCTACTACTTTTCATGTATAAAGAAGAGAATTTTGAGCATCCTGAAGCTTTATTATTTGTATGATTATTCCCCAATAGGTAAAATGAATGTTTAGTCTTATAGTAATATATGCCTAATTGTTCTTTCTAAATATCATTTAGCATTAAGAAGAAACAAAGAATCTTTGATCCAGTGGCTAACTCCAGTGCAAGGATAGGAAATATGCAACAAAAATATGGACTATATTATGAAATCATACATCAAATACATTGACAAAGACAATTGAAAAGAGCCCAAGTGACAAAGGAGTCAATTGAAGATTTGAGTGATTTTGCTACACCAATTGTGAAGAGCATTTCCTGTTCACATTTTAGAACTATGAGAGCTTGGAAGATTCATTTGACTGGAACTAGGTAATCAATAGTAGATTCTGTTGACAGTTTTCTCTTTCTTACTCTCCAGGAGCACTACCCTTCTCTAAAGGATTGCTGAGTGACATGTCATTGATGAAATTCCTTTCAGAACATTGATCACTGACGAAGGTCAATGAGTCAGAGAAGGTCGTAATTTACATCTCTGGTCAATTAATATGTCCCTAGAAAAAAGACTCATATTTAACTTTGTTGTTATCGATAAAAAGAGATGAAGGGCCCTAGAGCTAGAACAAAACTGGACAGAGACCAATATCATGAATGACTGCCAAATGCCCCAGGACACATGGAAGTCATTTGTAGTTTCAACGATTACTGGAAGAAGAGTTCAGCAGATCCTTTTAAGATAGCAACATTCCAGGGAGTTCTTCGAAGTGAATAGAATAATTCCCTTGGCCTCTGATAAATCAACTGAAAATAGTGATAAAGAATCTTAGAAATGTGTATAAGTGCTTCCATCACACTGGATTCTTGAAGCCTTTTAATGCCCTGGAACTTAATGAAACAAATAAATAAACAAAAATTATGAGGCCTGAATTATGAAGAATAAATCCCGAATTTCTCCCAGGCTGCTTTTGTGACCAGCCGAATGTCAAGAAATGGTTAACATTATCTCTTATCTGAAGTCTTCATATAGTCTTGCCAGCTTCTGCCTTTCTCTTTGGACATGGAGTACATTCTCTGTACATGAGGCCATATAAGCAATGGAGGCTTTTTGAAGTCAGTATGTTTTCTGTTAGGGACATTGAAAAATGCCCTCCTAATAGGTAATACCACAAATACCCTAACTTGGGAATAAATCTCTTTCTTTGCAGAACTATAATCTAACAATACTTTTTAATCATCTCTGACTTTTCCAATTTTAGACTTTCCTTTTTATTTCTCATGTAGAGAACTTTCTCCTAATTCTACCCTTTCTGTATTGGTTCAGTATTCTTTCTTTATTTTTTCTACCACTGTCTAAAAAGCCTTTAAATTGACTTGGAATAAATTTTTAAGTCCAAACCCATTTCCACTCACATGTCCCTTTTTCTGCTTGACAAATATAACTGATCATGTCATTGCCTTGGTACAACTGTCAATGAGTAAGAGTTAATTATCCTAATTTGGCATGAAAAAGCTTTCTAACAATTTTCATTCATGGCTTTCTTCCCTTGAGCCATTTTTATGAGAATTCAACCTTAATTGGGATGTCTTCATCAAAGCCCCCCCTTCAAGGCAGAAGAATCTATGAAGAAAAGGGTTAGAAATGTTTTAAGAGGTGGTAGTTTACTCCAAGGAAACCATGTCTTCCATACACAATAGGACTGGTGCACATTTGAACTCACAGAGACTTTTAACAACATGCACAAGAACTGAACAAACTCAAGCAAGAAGGGGTCCCAGCTCTGAGATGAGGAAGTAGAGGTGGGTTCCCACCCTCAACTAACAAACTATATGTAATTGATACCTGCTGGCAAAGGAAAAATCAGTTTTCTCTGTTGGAATCTCACTGGGTACTTTGACAGCACTTCAGAGCAGGCCTAGGAATTTGTTTCCTTTTGCTTTGTTTAGGTTTTTCCTTTTCGTTTGCCTTTTTGGTCTTTTGCTTGTTTATTTGATTTCCATTTTTATGATTGATATTGTTTCTTATTTTTTGTTTCTTTTTGTTAGTCTGTTCTTAAAGAGAGAAAAGAGATCAGATACTTAGGTGGGTAGGGAGGTGGCAATGAACTGGAAGAGGGAAGATACATGATCAAAATATACTGTATGCAAAAAGTTTTTTTCCACAACAGCTATTCTAGATATCCAACTTTAATTTTTTAAGCCTGAAGCATCTGGCTAAGGCAGGAGAGATTTCTGGTTTTAGTAAACATGCTCTGAGATTAATGGAGTCTAGAAATTGTCAATAAATGGGCCAGGACCGAAAACGAGTGTGTCTGGATGGATTTAGGTTCGGGCCACAGATTAAGCATGTAGGTATGCAGGCCCATTTCTCAGCCTGTGTCACAGGGGCTCAGGCAACAGCTATGCTGGCAGTGGTCTGTGAACCCATCTGTGGGAATGTGCTGCAGGCTAAGACTGTCAAACAGCCCCGGCTCTGGGCTGTGGCCCATGGGCAAGCAGTGCTGATCCCCCAAGAAAGAGCTCCTGGGCTGGTTCACTCCTCCTTCTGCAAGCAGGGCACTTGCAGAAAGGGGAGCAGATGGGTGTGCACAGCTGAGGCAGCAGGCATGTACCCTGATTGGGGCTGGAGACAGACACACACAGACAGAGCATGAGGGACCCACAATAGGCCAGACAGTATGCTCACCTAAGGAATGACACAGATGGCTAGGGTCTTACAGGGCTGCACAGTGTCTCTCGGTTTAAACATAAACAAGCAGAGCGGGGCAGTGCTGGAGGGACTGTGGTAACAAAAATGGTGGTGCAGGGCTTTGTGTGAACTTTTCCCACTGCAGCAGCAGGGTTCATGCTCATGACAGAGAACACTGGAAGGCCGGGAAGGGACAGTGGCCACTGGGAAGGGGCAGTGGAGTCCAGGACAGAGAAAGAGGGAGAGAGTGCACTTAAGAGCATGCAAGCTCATGCATGGCCATGCATGTGCAAGAGAGAGGGCAGGGGTAGGGGCAGATAGCCATTGGGAAGCAGTGCAGCGTCGCAGATAGAGCTAATTATTGTTCAGCAAGCTTATCTTTTTATATGCAGACAAGTAAATATAGACCCTTATCTCATACCATGTACAAAAGTCAACACAATATAAGTTTAAAATTAAGCATATGACAAATAAGTATAAAATATCAGGGATAAAAACAGGATAAAGCTACATAATAATATGAATGATAATTGTTTTGGGTGTATCTCTCAGACCTCAGGTAACAGTGAGAGTAGACAAACTGGATGACATCAAAAGAAAATGCATTGTAGCAGAAATGAGCAAAAAAACAAAGATGCATTCACACGGTAGAGGAAACACTACAGACTATACATTTCATTAAATATTAGTATCTCATCCTCTTACATACATATACAAACTCACTTTGATAGCAAACAAAATCAAAAAGTGGACAAAAGACTTGAATGTATATAGTTCCTATGAAAAGAAATAAAATCTAAGCTTGCTGGCAAAGACCTCTACTCCCAGCTACTTAGGAGGCTGAAATAGGAAGATGAGAAGGCAGCTTCATAGACTGCTTTGCACTAAGTACAATGAATTCAGGGCCAGCCCAGTCAACTTCCTGAATACTGTCTTGAAATATAAAAAGGAGGGAGAGTGATGAGGATATATAGCTCAGCGAAAGAACACTTGGTAAGTATGCATCAGGTCTTAGGTTCAATTTTCAGTACTAGAAACTTTAAATTGGTTAAAAAATAGCCAGTGGGTTTATAATAAACTCAGCGTTATTCATTATTAAATAATAAATAAATAAATTCAAATTAAATTACAATGTAGCTGGGCTGGAGAGTTGGCTTAGTGGTTATGAGCAATTACTGTTCTTTCAGAGGTCCTGAGTTCAAATTCCAGCAAACAAATGGTATCTCACAACAATCTGTAATGAGAACTGATGCCCTCTTCTGGTGTGTCTAAAGATAGCTACAATGTACTTACATATAATAAATAGAAATATCTTTAAAATTTTCAATGTAGTTGGACATAGTGATACAGACCTTTAATCCCAGTACTCGGCAAGCTGAAGCAGAAGGACATCAAGTTTAAAGTCTGTTAAGAAACAAATGCAAACAAATATGACCCCTCTGTACTTCCCCCTTTAAAAAAAGAACTGAAAAAAAAAGTAGGTAACAGTATAAAATTGTTAATGTTGTGCTTGTTTAAATAAAAAAAAATGGTCTCCATAGGCTTATATTTTTGTTCCCAAATTAGTGGAACTGTTTTGTTTGGTAAGCATTAATTTAAGTCTCTAATCTTGACAGAAGAGGTGTGTCCATAGGAGTGGTGCTGAAATTTCAAAGGACTCCTATCATTCCTGTTGTGCTGTCTATCAAGATGTGAGCTCTCAGCTCCTTAGGCCAGCATGACTGTTGTTTGCTTTCACTCTGCCTAGAGAATCCTAGAGGATTCTTAATCCTCTAAAACCATAAGCTCAATTAAAAGCTCTGTTTTACAAGTTGTTTTGGTCATGGTGTTTTATCACAGCAATGGAAGAGTAACTAATACATGTGTATAAAAAAAGATGTAATGTTGGCAAGGACGTGAATAAGGGTAATTTTGCCCATTATTGGTGGAAATATAAATTAATAGAACCCTTACAGAAAATGGTATGACAGTCATCAAAAAGTTAAACATAGAACAGCAATATGATAAAAATATGCTACAGTAATTCCACTACTATGTAGATAACCAATAGAACTGAAATTCCTATGTTGAAGATGCAGACAGAAGAAATTATGTATCAAGTCATCCCACTGGTCAAAAACAGTTTAATCTATGGTGAAATGAATAGATCAAAGCCTGCCTTTTCAGAGTACTTTCCTAAACAATACTGCATCTACATTCAGGTCTTAATTACATAGACAACCAGTTGTAAAAATTCACTGAACCACAAAAATATGTAATATGTGTTGGAGGTGGGGAATAATTAAATAATAAAGCCTCACAAGTGTTCAGAAAATAATTTAATCTTTTTACAACACTGAATTCTCTTTGTTGAGGAACAAAAGAAAACCATTCTACTGATGATACATTTTCTGATTACAACCCTGTGATCAAAATGTTGGTTTTTCTCCAGTTTTTTATATTTGCTTTTAGAGGTTCACTACTTTTAAAAATTTAAATTTATTTCTTCTGGAGTCAAGAACTATTATATATTTTCTCAGTCTATTAGTAAAGAGTATTTCTTGCTTTGTATTGTTTTGATTTAGGATTTTTTTTTTTTGAGACAAGCTTTCTCTTTGTAGCTCTGGCTGTCCTGGAATTCAGTCTGTACACTAGGCTGGCCTTGAACTCACAGAGATCTGCCTGCATCTGCCTTCTGAGTGCTGGGATCAAGGGTGTGCACTACCACTGCCCTACAACTAAAGCATATTTGTAAATGCACTTTTTTTCTTCCTTGGACAGGGACTCACCATGTAGCCTAGGGTGGCCGTGGAATCAGAGTCCTAGTTCACCTCCAAAGTGTTGGAATTTCAGAAATGTACTCCTGGTATCAGATGCACTGCATTTATTTGCTCGCCTTTGGAGACAGGGGTCTCACTATGTAACTGGTGTTGGGCTGGAACTCTGAAGACCAGGATGGCTGCAGACTCTCCACAATTCACTAGGATTATAAGCACTCTGGTTGATACCTAGAGGATTATGCCTGTTTTTACACACCACTATAGACCCATCAAACTTATGAATTAGATATTGGTTTTAGCTGCAGGTAGCAGAGAAGTTGGCTAAAATGGCTTCAAGTACAAATGCACTTTTATTCAAAGAAAAAGCCTTGAAGTCAGTGGTCTCAGAGTTGGTCTCATATTTAATGATATCCCGAGGACTCAAATTTTTCCTGTTTTTCTTCTGTTTTCAGCATGATCCCTTCTATCCTGAATTTGCTGATGATGTTGGAGTAGAGAATCTTGTCACGTAAAGCAGGCTTTAGCAAGCAGGGGAGCAGAAGGAGGTTTTGGGATGGCAACCAATAATATATGCCTTAATTCTAGCATTCTACATGGAGAAAATATAAACCTTACATGGCTATCATATCATAGGCAAGAAGAAATGTTTAAAAAATATGACCTATTTGTGGCTACACCAAGAAACATTTGACTATGACTATACTGAGAAGATTACTCAGAGGTCTTTAACTAACACACAGATTCCTTCCTAAAAATTGAATCCAACTCACAGCTTGTGATGCTTCCTTTCTTTCAATTTTCTTTCTTTTATTTTTTTCCTTATTACATTTTTTTTTAAATTCTTGGTTGAACTCATGCACCCTATCCTCTGAAAGACAAAGAACTATTTCATTCAATTAAGACCTTTCTGTAGATGTTTGTGCTCCAGGTAGCACTGTACTGACAAAAGAACTTTGGCAGAACTGAAAATTTCATATTCTTTTGGAAAAAGTGTCTGAAGGATTTTCTGCTATATGGTGATAGAACTATCTGTGAAAAAATATCCTTGAGGGAGCAAATGGGAGGCTGAAGAATTTAAGGAAGATGCCCATGGCTTATAAATATCAAGTGCTTATGACATGCAGAAGCAGTGGGGAAGACTTATTTTAAAAAAGGAATAATCCATAGTCCTCAGCCAAGGGACTAAAGGAAAGCTTGGAGATGATTCAGTATTAACCTTTCACTATTGGTAATGATTTCATAACTGGGAATTTCTAGATGAAAACAAGAAGAATGAGGTTTTGCACTGAAGGAACATCATTTCCTATAAAGGGGACACTATGAGTAATGCTGATATAGTTCAAAAATCCTGTATGCAGACTTTACAGAGAAAAAACTCCATGATAACATCTGCCATCATCCCTAAGAGACCTATCCACCATGGATTCATATTCTTTTGAAATAAGTGAGTCACACAAGAACATGCAACTGAGATTGATTGGAAGAATTAAATTAGATATGGCATAAAATGTTTGATACATTGCCAGTCATAGAGTTGGGACTCAGTAGGTGGTGTTTATTACTCTAAATAGAGGAATACAACAATAAATAGCTTGAGTGGCATGGTGTAGATGCAGATAATGACGCTCCAACCCCTCCAATAGCTTTTTCCAGGTCTTCCACATAATTTATATGTGACTTCTCAACAATGCTATTCTCACTGAACGAGCTGCTTACATTATCTATCAGCATTTCATCCTGGGGAAGACACATCTCAGACTATTTTTAATAAAGACAATTGTATCAAGGTGAATATTTCTCCCCCAAATACAGATATATCACTAGCCTCCTTATGAGGATAAAATAGGGCAAAATACTTTAATTTGGAAGAATTAAAAAATATGAAATCTATGGACAAGAAATAATATCATGTACCTTCGTTAGAGACTGTCATAGAATGATTATATCATAGATGACTAGATGTACAAGATCACCTAGTCTGTGCTCCTTCATTGACAAAACAATAACTAAACAGGTGACAACTTTCCATAATTAGAACACCATATTAGCTTTAAAATCAATACTCAGTGAGTATAAGCCTAGTTCAGTTTCATGCACTAATAATACTGTACACAGAACATGTCAATTGTCTCTTAAGCATGTGTTTTTCTTGCCCTCCCCTCTCCTATCTCTCCACGTGGCCATGGTGAGCCTCAACTTCTTTATTCTTCTCCCTCTCTCTGCCTTTCTACAATAAATCCCTTTAAAAAAAAAGAACATGTCAATTATATCAAACTGCAAATGGATATAAAAGCCACAAATTCTTAGCAGGTATGAGGATGTCTCACTGTGTGGCCTTGGCTGACGTAAAACACAGAACTGCCTTCCTTCCACTGCCTCAACTTCAAGAGGGATGAGATTAAAGCTATGTGTCACCAAGCCCATTTAAAACCCTTTGATAAATATCACTAAAAACATGGGTTTAATTTTTTAAAATTTCCCTATTTTAACATGTTTTTAATACAGACTAAACCAAAAGATTATTATTCGCTATAAGAAGATAATTAAGTTTTATAAGAACTAACTCCATTTTCTCTTTTTTCTCCCTTCATCTCCTTTGTCCCATTTCCCAATAATAAACCTCCCTTAGCTGGAAAAAAAGTTTTTTAAGAATTATACATAGGAAAGATCAAGAATTCAATGCTCATATTTGAACATAGTAAAAGCAATATACAGAAAACCAGTAGCCAACATCAAACTA
>NC_045030.1:9480168-9482210 GCF_008632895.1 Mastomys coucha | reverse complement strand
TACATGTAAATAAAGAAAATATCTAATAAAAAATAAATAAATAAAAAACAAAAAAAAAGAATTATACATAGACTTCAAGTTTACTTATGCTGTAGTTTATACATTTAGTACATACAAGTTTTAAAATGGCATATACCCAGAAGATGCTCCAACATGCAATAAGGATACCTGCTCCACTATGTTCATAACAGCCTTATTTATAATAGCCAGAACCTGGAAACAACCCAGATGTCCCTCTACAGAGGAGTGGATACAGAAATTGTGGTACATCTACCCAATGGAGTACTACTCAGCTATTAAAAACAATAAATTTATGAAATTTTTAGGGAAATAGATGGATATGGAGAATATCATCCTGAGTGAGGTAACCCAATCGCAAAAGAAAACACATGGTATGCACTCACTGATAAGTGGATTTTAGCCCCAAATCTCCAAACAACCAGGATAAAATTCACAGACCACATGAAGCTCAATAAGAATGAAGACCAAAGTGTGGGTGCTTCGGTCCTTCTTAGAAGGAGAACAAAATACTCACAGAAACAAATATGGAGATAAAGTGTAGAGCAGAGACTAAAGGAAAGGCCACTCAGAGACTGCCCCACCTGGGGATTCATCCCACATACAGTTAATAAACCCAGAGACTATTGTGGATGTCAAGAAGTGCTTGCTGACAGAAGCATTATAAGGCTTTATCCTGAGAGGCCCTGCCAGAGCCTTACAAATACAGAGGTGATTGTACAATGGCAAACCATTGGACTGAATGCAGGGTCCCTAATAGAAGACTTAGAGAAGGAACTGAGGGAGTTGAAGGGGTTTGCAACCCCGTAGGAAGAACAACAATATCAACCAACCAGACTCCACCCCCAGAACTTCCAGGGACTAAGCCATCAACAAAGGAGTGCACATGGCACCTGCTGTATATATAGCAGAAGACGGCCTTGTCACCCACCAATGGAAAGAGAGATCCTTGTAGATATATGCCCCAATGTAGGAGAATCGAGAGCAGGAAGGTGAGAGTGGGTGGATGGGTGGAGGAACACCCTCATAGAAGGAGGGGTCAGGAGGATGTTGTAGGGTGTTTCTGGGAGGGACAGAATCCAGGAAAGGGGATAACATTTGAAATATAAAGAAAATATCCAATGGATAAAGAAAAAATGAATATCATCATAAATAATTAAAATAATATATAAATAAATGTTGATATTCCTAGGAAATAGTTATCTTGACTGATTTTATAGGTGTTCTTTTATTGTCAATTCATTTACATGTGTAAACCTTAGATATTTAGATGTTTGGCTCAGAAGCTATTCTTTACTTTTATATTTCATTAGCTTCATTACTAATATGTTAGCATAAACAGATATACTTCATTCTTTATAACTGATAGATGTATGAATACCTGAAAATTGATGTGATCATAAATTTAGATGTTTTTTTTAATGGGCATGGATGTTTTGCCTGCATTCATGTAAGTGATTTATGTGTACCTCATCCCAAGGGTGTGATGGAGCACCTGAACATAGAGTTAAAGACAGTTGTAAGCCTCTATGTGGATGCTGGAAAACAACCCAACCAGTTCTACCTGATTCCCTGGAGGCCTGCTGCTATAAGGACTACTATAACTACCTACAGTACCAGAGGCCTGCTACCAACAGGGACTACCAGACCAACACCAGATATAACCAAATGGCTAAAGGACAATACAATAACTCAATCAACAAAAGCCAGGGCAATTTATGCAAGCATCACAACCCAGCTATATTACAGCAAGCTCTGGATATCCTAATACACCTAAAGAGCAAGACAATGACCGTAAATTTCATCTTATGAAGATGATAGTAGCCTTTAAGGAGGAAACAAATAAAGGCCCCATTATTTTTGATGCAGGTTCTTACTATGTAACTCAAGCTAGCCTCAAATTCAAAATCCTCCTTTCTTATCCTTTTGAGTGTTATAGTTACATAGATTATTATCTTATTGATGATCATTTTAAATTTTATAGTTATTATAAAGTAAATATTGCAATAAGGTAGGGTTTTTGT
>NC_045030.1:9458259-9480112 GCF_008632895.1 Mastomys coucha | reverse complement strand
GAGACAGGTTTTCTCTGTATAGCCCTGGCTGTCCTGGAACTCACCCTGTAGAACACCAGGCTGGCCTCAAACTCAGAAATCCCCCTGCCTCTGTCTCTCAAGTCCTGGGATTAAAGGCATGAGCCACCACTGCCTGGATGCAATAAGGTTTTTAAGCCATTTTGTACATTTATGTGGTGTTTCATTTATCTAGAGTAAATAATTGTTATAACAGTAGTAAATCTTCACAGTGAAAAAATCACTCCATGTACATACAGATTAATAAAAGAAGCTCTTTTTATAATTTTGGGGATCATAATTTAGTTACAACATTTCTTCCTTCCCTTTCCTCTCTCAAATCCTTCCCATATGCCCCTTCATTATTTTCTTGAAATTGACAGTCTCAGTTTTTGTCACTAATTGATATACCATGCATATATGTATTTGCACATAACTTCTAAATACAACCTGCTCAGTACAAATAATGCTACCTCTATGTATATTGTCAGGGCTCACCTTTTGGTACCAGATAACCAGTTAGTGAGCTCTTCCTTGGCAAAGGCCATATCTCCTATTCTCAGATTTCCTCAGTTGCTTGTAGTGTTGAGGTCTTATGGTCCTTTGGCCATTCAACTTGTCATATATATTAGTGTCATCATTGTTCAGAAAAAACTCTTCTATAATAATGCATGACTGGTTCTAATTAGTGAACAAGAGGGAAACATCCTCAAACAGAAAAGTTGACGAGCTTATAGAGGTCTTAGGTTTATGCATTCTGGATACACTGTCATCCTTAAATGTTCTTTGGGTTCCCAACCCATGTTATATTTTGAACATTTTAATCAGAGACAGGAGACTTAAATTTTGGCTACATAAACAGAGGGAAATTGCATGGCAAAGATACTGCCAGAATTTTTTCTTAAGTAAACCACTGTAGTTCCTTTTAAATATTTTTACTCAGAGTCATCTTGCCCACCTACAGAATTAATGCTTTTCCTAATAAGACCACAGGGCATTTAATATTAGATCAAGACTCAATGGTGCCTGTAATCTGGTGCTGGCACCTTGAGCTGATACAGTCTTTGATAAGGGGATAGACCTTATAGGCTTGGGGTTGTGTTCTTTTCTTATTGAATGAAACCTAATTTGAGGTCAATCTTTTCTAAAAAAATTTATTTATTTTTTGTATATGAGTACATGTAGCTGTCTTCAGACACATTAGAAGAGGGCATCAAATCCAATTTCAGAGGGTTGTGAGCCACCATGTGGTTGCTGGGAATTGAACTCAGGACCTCTGGAATAGCAGTCAGTGCTCTTAACTGCTAAGCCATATCTCCAGCCTATAGAGTTCAGTCTTAATGTACAAACATCAGCACAAATTTTCATAGTAATCCTAAACTTCAATTATGGCACAAATTTGTCTTTTCTACATGTTTTAATAGTTCTGGTTAGCAACTACCTATCCTTCTGTCATATTGGAGTCAGTACTCCTTTAGTTAAATACTTTTTGGTGTAATGTAATATTTCCTAAGAAAGTTTATTCATAAGTCCTTTATAACATCAGTTTCACTTGTTCAAGTTTCTCCTGCATCAATACCAGAAAGTATACAAGTGTTATCATTAGTAGATATGAAAGCTAAGTTTTGAGAAATGTGCTAAGTCTTGACATTATTGATTCTTAGGTGTCAATTTCTGGGACCATAACAGTATCTTGTTCTTCTGTTCCTTCATAGTGTCGTGTTAAAAATATGTTAGTATAATATCTTTCTTTTTTCCTTAATATATTACAAGCAGCATGATACTTCCATTTTTTGTTTTTATATGAGAAAAAGCAGTCCCCCTTTTTTAACTTTAAATCTATCTTTTTCTCCTGAGAATTGCAAAACTGTACTTTCATTTTTACATATTTTTTGAGGTTTAGCTTATTTTAGTCCACCTTAAATTTATTTTTGATATATGTAAATATGGGAATTAATTGGCCCAGCTAGGAAAATTACAGAATTATGTTACACAGTAGTAAGCATTCATGAAACAAAAGCTCAATTGCCAAAAGATTAAAAACATGGAAAAGGTAAAACCTTCCCATTGCTCTAAGTCAGAGGGTTTCTATTCATTTATTGAGAAAATAAATTTGCCATATTGTCTTGAGTAGGTTCATGTTGTGCAGTTCTCTAATCTTTATAATCTCTATGTCAAGAGTTTATTTTTAATTGGTATTTTAGCATATTTAACAATTACATATTTCTTCTTTGATTTTTATTTAATTGTTAACTCCTCATTGTTCCTTATTTCCCCAGAAACATCCTTTTAATTTCAGTTGAAATTTTAATACATATAAATATATATTTATGTAAATATGTAAATTACTATTAGTAAGCTTAGTTTAATAAGTAAATTTAAAATAAATTGTTTCTGGTGACAAATATTCATAAAATATATTAGCATGGTTTCACCATTCTCCACTCTATATCATGAAATAAGAGATGGGGAGAGAGAGAGAGAGAAAGAGAGAGAGAGAGAGAGAGAGAGAGAGAGAGAGAGACAAAAACAGAGTTGAGATTCCCTAGAGTTTTAGACTCAGATTAAGATTAAATTCCATGTCATGATACATCAGCAAATATTTAAATAGAAACAATATTTTACTGCTTTTCTTGGCAAAATAAAAAAAAGCCTAAATCTCAAGAAAGAAAGATATTGACCTTAAAAGAGTAAACAAAGATTATACTTATGTAAAAGAGATTTTGATGGACTGTGTATTTTATAACTTCAAAACTCTCTTTGGTCTCACACCTGGAAAACATGCACAAATAAGCACACATAATGGATACACACACACACATATGCATGCATGTATGTGTGTATGTGTGTATGTATGTATGTAAAATGTATGTATAAGAATAGGTTACCTTGGAATTCTATAAGAGAATGCATGCTTTGTGTGTATAAAAAGCCCTAAGAGGTAGTCAGGATGTCTTAGTCAGGGTTTCTATTCCTGCACAAACATCATGACCAAGAAGCAAGTTGGGGAGGAAAGGGTTTATTCAGCTTACTTCCACATGGCTGTTGATCACCTGAGGAAGTCAGGATTGGAGCTCAAGCAGGTCAGGAAGCAGGAGCTGATGCAGAGGCCATGGAGAGATGTTCCTTGCTTGCTTGCTTCCCCTGGCTTGCTCAGCCTGCTTTCTTATAGAACCCAAGACTTCCAGTTGACAGATAGCACCACCCACAAGGGACACTTCCCCTTTTATCATTAACTGAGAAAATGCCCCACAGCTGGGTCTTATGGAGGCACTTTCCTAACTGAAGCTCACTTCTCTGTGATAACTCCAACCTGTGTCAAGTTGACACACAAAACCAGCCAGTACACAGGCCATGAAGTTTTGTAAAGCTCCATCATTTTGTTTGAACTGACAGTGACCAAAACCACAGTATTTTGGCTCCCCACTCCAGCCAAACTGAATAACTTATATTTTTGTATTAATACTCTCTCAAAATTCATAATGGATTCACAAGTAGCTTGACTGCAAGCATGTACTCATCAAACATAATGAATTTAATACCTACCTTCCTGTCAACCCGGTAAGAAGAGACTCTCAAACTTTGCAACGTGGGCCAGAGCTTTCCTCAGTGACCTTGCCATGCTTTTGTGTCTTAGAATAATACTATAATAACTTTTCTCATAAATATCTTACCAAAAAGGACATTCTGCTTCAGTGCCCCCTGCTAGAACTTCAAGACTGAAAACTCTTAGTAAATTGGAACCTTAGCATCAGTCACAATGATAAAATCAAGAATGTGTCCAATGTCATGTAGTAGAACTACAAAAGGTAATGGTATAAAAACTGAAAACAGCTGAGTAGTACTCCATTTTGTGAATGTACCACATTTTCTCTATCCATTCCTCTGTTGAGGGACATCTGTGTTGTTTCCACTTTCTGGTTATTATAAATAAGGCTGCTATGAACATAATGTTCATAGTGTCCTTTTTTGTATGTTAGAGCATCTTTGGGGCAATGGAGTACTAATCAGCTATTAAAAACAATGACTTCATGAAATTTGTAGGCACATGGATAGAACTAGAAAATACCATCCTAAGTGAGGTAACCCAGACACAAAAGAACACACAGGGTATGTACTCACTGATAAGTGGATATTAGTCCACAATTCCAGAATACCCATGATACAATCCACAAACCATATGGAGCTTAAGAAGAAGGAAGACCAAAGTATAGATGCTTCAATTCTACATAAAAGGGGGAACAAAATCTCAGGATGTAGAGGGACGAAGGGATCTTGGAGGGAAAGAGGAGGGGAGGGAAAAAGGTGGCAGGATCAGGTATTGTAATGGACAGGACAGAAGTACAGAGGGTCAGGAAATTGAATAGAAACATGTATCAGTGGATGACTTTAGCAGAAATAAGCAACAAAAGGGAGATAAAACCTGTGGAGACCACTTCCAGTGGATAGGCATGGCCCTCACTTGAAGGATGGGGCCACCCACACTGTGGTATCCTGCCCCTCTGCTCCATTGCGGGTTCCAGAAGCAAAAGAAAGCCGTGACAGGCCCGGGGCTGAGACCACCAGCCTGTGGCTCGAAAACACTGGCAGCAACTCCTGAGATCAAAAGAACTGAAACTGAAACTCAGCCTGCTTTTCCGTTTGAAGTGTTGTTTTGTATACAGACTGGTGTGCTTTTTTCCCTGCTATCACGTCCATGCTAAAAACCAAGATTGTTTTGGTTTTGATCCTGCCCTGTGCTATATAAACCCAATTTTATCTAGTAAAGATACACCTTGATAAATCTACTTGGTGTGGTTTCTTTGTCTCCTCCCTCACCCGCTTATTTCCACAAGAACTCAATTATCCTCCAGTTCGAGGTCACCCACTGAGAGAGGGCCCACTGGACGGTCCCCCTCACCACACATTATCAAAATTGTTAACCCAGAAATGTTCCTGTCCAAAGGAAAGACAGGGACAATACATTGAAGAGACTGAAGGAAAGGCCATCCAGCAGATCCATCCCATCTGCAGACACGATACCCAGACACTATTGCTGATGCCAAGAAGTTCTTGCTGACAAGAGCCAGTTACAGCTGTTTCCTGAGAGATTCTGCCAGCACCTAACCAATAAAGATGTAATATTCACACCCAACCATTGGACTGAACCTGGAGACCCCAATGCAAGAGCTAGAGGAAGGACTGAAGGAGCTGAAGGGGATTACAACCCCATAGGAAGAATAGACTAAACAGACCACCCAGAGCTTTCAGAGACTAAACCGCCAACCAAAGAGTACACATGGCTCCAGCTATATATGTAGCAGAGGATGCCCTTATCTGACATCACTGGGAGGGGAGGCCCTTGGTCCTGTGGAAGCTTGATGTCCCAGGGAAGGGGGATGCTAGAGTGGTGAGGCAGGAGTGGGTGAGTGGGTGGAGGAGCACTCTCATAGAGGAAAAAATGAGGGGGATGGGATTGTAGAATAAAAATTCTTAACTAAGTCCCAAAATGGAGTCAACCATGCTCCTATAGAGCAGAGAAATCTTTGACTGCTTGTGAAGGACATGAACTTCACGCCCTTAGGCTGAGTGACTGTTCCAGGAACTTGAAAAAACACCTTTCCTGTCCTGAAATAACCACAGAATGCCTTTCCTGGAATGACCACAGGGTGCTCTAACGCCCTCTGTGGAATGTCACAACGCCCTGGCTGGAGTGTGACAATGCCTTAGGAGTTGCCCGAAAAAACCTATACATGACTCTTTGCTAGGTGATGAATCTATGGTTTGAAATTTACCCCGTTTCCTCTCTTTCCCTCCCCCCCACCTCCGGTTTGTAGTTTATGCCTTTATAAACCTTGTAAAACCCCAGGCCGGGGTCGGACTCCCCTACTCCCTGCGCGGTGTATGAGTCTTGACCCCAGCATGCTGGCCTGAGCTCTTGTCCCGTCTTGCTTGTAATAAAACTTCCTCATGCGATTGCAGCAAGTCCGGTCTCAGTGTCTCCCTGGGTGCGCGGCAACCCCGAGACTTGAGTAAGGGTCTCCTTTCTGGGGTCTTACAGGATGGGGAACTTGTGGACAGGTAAACAGGAAAGCTGTTATCATTTGAAATGTAAACAAGTAAAATGATTAATTTTAAAAAACTGATAACAGTTTTAAAAGTAGCCAAGAGCACATATGAAAAATTATGACATTGTATTATCAACCACAGAAATAAACATAAAATGAACCCCCAAATTAAATAAAAAGCCTTCTAGACTTGAGGGTATTTTAGATAGAAAAGAATACTGTTTTTGAATCTCACTGTCATTCATTTCTGATGCATGTTAAATAACTTAATCCTAACAATCTGAAAAAGTCTTCATATTCATCCAAAGCAGTACATGAAAGGAAGTTTAGGTAATATTGGCATAGTAGGAAGGGGATCAGTGAGAGATAACGAAAATTATATATATATATATATATAATCAATAGAATCCTGTGAAACAAAAAGGATATATAGACAGAAAATGTTCTGATATACAATTTTTATAATGCTGTGTTCTATATAAGCCAAATATTGAGGATAGTTATCTATAGGTTAAGATTAAAGTTTCTTACTCTCCAATCTTATATTTTCTATTACATATGCATTCCCAGAGAAATATGCATCATTTATTAAACTTTTCTTCATAAAATAGATATTAGTAAAAGTGGTGAAGTAAGGCACTCAAAAAGTCTGACTCTCAAAACAACAATGAAAAAATAACTTTTAACTTCCAAAAACTGTCAAAATAAACTTTTTCAAAATATTGGAGACCTAAAGAAAGTTCACAGTAACCCAGAAACTTTTTTTAAAAGTCTAACTTGATGAACACTGAGCTTGTGTGGCTTAATTGATTCTTTCCTTGATCCTCTACCAGTGTTAGCTTTAAAAATATTAGCCCATGTCCCACCTCCAGCAGGAAGTCAGGTCATCAAATGAGGGAGAGGGGGGCATCCCACAGTCACAACTCTGACCTATAATTGTTTCTGTCTGAAAGAATTACAGGGATGGAAATGGAGAGGAGCCTGAGGAAAAGAAGGTCCAGTGACAGGCCCAAAGTGGGATCCAGCTCATGGGGAGGTCCCAGGGCCTGACACTATTACAGAGGTTATAGAGCGCTCACAGAAAGGGACCTGTCATGACCACACTCCAGAAGACCCAACAAGCAGCTGAAAGAGTCAGATGCAGATATTTACACCCAACCAATGGGCAGAAGCAGCTGACCAGTGTGGTTGAATTAGGGAAAGCTGAAAGAAGCTGAGGAAAAGGGCGACCCAGTAGGAGGACCAGCAGTCTCAATTAATCTGAACCCCCAACATCTCTCAAACACTGGACTACCAAACAGACAGCATACACCAGGCAGCATATGCAGATGATATGAGGCCCCCAACACACATACAGTAGAGGACTGCTGGGTCTGGGTTCATTCAGAGATGATGCACCTAAACCTCAAGAGACTGGAGGCCCCAGAAAGTTTAGAGGTCAAGTGGGGTGGAGAGTAGGGACATCTACGTGAAGGCAAGGGGTGAGAAGGAAGTATGGGATGTGGAACAGTCAGAGGGTGGGTGGGGGAGGGGAATAAAATATGGAGTGTAAAAAAATTAATTAACTAATTAATTAAAATATTAACCCATGTCTATTGTATCAGTAAGGAAGAAATAGAGAGGATTTCATTTGCAAACTGTCTTTAGTCAAGCAAAAGGTTCATTAGAAGAGCCACTTAAAAGGTTTGTTTTATTTTTCCCCTTACTGTGACTCGGAGACAATTTGTGGGAAATATTTATAGATAAATACTCCTCCCATTCTTTGGTAAAGAATAATACCCGGATCATAGAACAAAGCAAAAACCATGTGATGAAGGTTGGGGAATAATATATCTTGGGAAAAACAGACTGCAAAAATTTCCAATATTTTCTTGCAATTTTAGAAACTCCTATGTTTGGAAGGATTCTGAACATGGTCAGAAAAGACTGGAGAAAGCTCTGCTTGCCCTTAAGTACTGAACAAATCTGAGATGAAAACTAGGGTCGAGTTTTGAGTTTCATGGAGGTTTGTTAGGGTAACTGACTGTTCCTGGCCTCCTTAGAACGTATATTGGAAGAGTGGGATTCTTTTTGGTTCTGGATGTTATGGAAATATTTCTTCAATAACGAACTGACTACCATGCTAATGGAAAAAACTTTAAAGGTCATACATGAAATAATGCAGATGTTACAAATATATTTCACATAATAATTCAATAAATAAACAGCCACAAGGATAATCTGGGAGAAGGAGAAAATATTCCCATATTCTATATTCACCAAATAATTAATATTTATTTTTAAAAATTTTTCATTTTATTATATGTGTATAAATGTGTTGCCTACATGAGTGTATGGTGTACCACATTTATGTCTAGACACATCAGATCCCCAGGAAATGGAGTTACAGAGGATTGTAAGGTACCATCTGGGTCCTAGGAACTGAACCTTATTACTCTGAAGAGTAATAAATGCTCTTAATGGCTGAGGGATTCCTCCAGTCCCTATAATGTCAATTTTTCATCAATAAAAAGAATTATGCAAATAAGAGAAAGAAAATAGAAATTACTTCAAGAAAGGAGGAAGTACAAGCAAATACAGAGAAAGAAAAGCAGTAGAGAAAATTGACTGATGAAATTAAGTTCATCAGAAAGATGGACAAAATTAATCTTCCTTAGATAGACTGATTATGAAAAAAGACATAACTTATGAAACTTTAGAATAATAGTGGGATGTTATGACTGATATTACAGAAATAAAAAGCATTATAAAAGACTAACATACATTAACCATTTGGATAACCAGGATGAAATGAACAGATATCTAGAAATACACAGAATATTATAAGGGAGAAAAGATTTGCTATCAGTAATTTCATAGTTGAGACTTTGTAACAAAAGACAGATTGATTAGAGAAAGGCATGAAATATTACTTGATATAAATTGTAAGTGTCATACAGGGTCTTTAGAACCGAATTCTCAAATAGGACCATGGTAAAACAAGACTGTAATCTGAGTCCTTAGGGTTACAATATGGTAGAAACAAAAGTTTGAGGCTGGTTTTAGCTCTATAGCAAGACTGCCTCAACAAAACAAAACTGACAGCAAACCAAAATCATTTAGATGAGCAATAAAGACACCCCCACACCAAAAAAAAAAAAAAAAAAAACCAGTAGCACATCATAAGCATTATATACACTTATGTGGAATTTATTCCAGGAGTGTAAAATTGATTATAAAACTGCATGTGCAATCACAGTGGATAAACTCAAAACATGACAAAAACAAAAACAGGTGACAAAATGCAACATATTCAAATGATTAAAAAAGACACTTCACAAAGAAAGTATGTGTGGAAAATTAGTAAATGGTATATGTAAAAATTCATAATTAGTATAATACTTCTTTCAGGGCTGGCGAGATGGCTCAGAGGTTAAGAACACTGGCTACTCTTCCAGAGGTTGTAAGTACAATTCCTAGCAACCATATGGTAGCTTATGACCATATATAAAAGGATCTAATGCTCTTTTCTGGTATGCAGGTATACATGCAGAGTATATATGTGTGTGTGTGTGTGTGTGTGTGTGTGTGTGTGTGTGTGTGTGTGTGTAAAACAATACAATAGTATTTAAGGATGCAAGATCAATAAATGAAAACTAGTTGTATTTCTACAAACTAACATTTTCTGGTTGTTCAATGAATTTCCTAACAGCAAAAGGAAGTATAAGCTACTGAAAAATAAAACTGGGGTTGGAGAAATCGCTTAGTAGTTATGAGTCATTGTTCTTACATAGGACATTGGTTCACTTTTCAGCACCCACATGGCAGATCACAACCATTCAAAACTTCAGTTCCAGGGATTCCAATGTCTTCTTTTGGCCTCTGCAAACACCAGATATGCACGTGTTCCACATGCATTGATGCAAACAGAAATACTCAAACACATAAAATAACACCAATGTAAAGGTTTTGGTTTTTGTTCTTTGTTGTTGTTGTTGTTGTTGTTTTGTTTGCTTGTTTTTCCAGACAGGGTTTCTCTGTGTAGCCTTGGCTCTTCTGGAACTCTGTAGACCAGGCTGGCCTCGAACTCAGATGTCCACCGGCTTCTGCCTCCCAAGTGCTGGAATTAAAGGCATGTGCCACCACTGCCCAGCTGTAATGTAAAACTTCTTAAAGGGATAATTTTAATCAAGGACATGCAAGACTTGGGTTCTGACAACTGTGAAGTACTGTCAAAAGATATTGAAAATAGCCTGAATTGATGAAAAGCCATTTTGTTGGTCATGAACTGAAAGACAGTATTATTAAAATGGCAGTACTATCCCACTCAAAATTTCAATTGCATTTTTTGGTACAGAAAATGGGCAAATTCATTCTTCAATTTATATTGAAATATAAGAGAGACACCCAGCCAAAAAATTATTTAAAATGTGCACAAAAATGTTCACACTTCCTAGTTTTAATATTTACTACACAGCTCAGTAATCAAAACAGTGGCACACTGAAATAAGGACAGAAAAGTGGCACAAGGACAGATGATTGAGCCAGATTGAGAACAGAGTTATCTGCACAAAGCCAACAAATTCTAAACAATTAATTTTGTCAGCATGTCAATGTTATTAATTGAGGAAATAACAATTTCAACAAAGGAAACTGGGACAATTGCATATTCCCATGCCAAAGATGAGTTTAGATTCCTAGGCCACATAATACATAAATGCTCTCTCAAAATGAATAGAACTTGAAAAGGTCATTCAGAAGTAGATCACTTGTCTGGGGAGAATACAAGTGGTTCTGGATTCAATCCCCATTTTCCATTCCCCCAACATGCATGACAGAAATATCAAGTGTCCAACTATAAGACCTAAAAACCCCATGGCTACCAAAATAAAATAACTGCAAATCTTCTGATGTTGGATTAGTCAATGATTTTTTTTAAATATTAAATCAAAAGGACAGGAATCAAATGAAATAGAAAAACTGAACTTAATCAAAATTAAAAATGTGTAATTCAAAACATGCTCACAGACAACCACTGGACTAAGCATGGTGTCCCCATAGAACAGACTGAAGGAGAAAGGAAGACTGTTAGAGAAAGAACCCAAGGAGCTGAAGGGATTTGCAACCCCATAGGAAGTACAACAATATCAACCAACTAGACCAGCTCAGAGCTCCCAGGGACTTAACCACCAACCAAAGAGTACACATGGAGGGACCCATGGCTCCAGCTAGCTGTATATGTAGCAGAGGATAGCCTTATCTGGCATCAATGGGAGGAGAGGCCCTTGGTCCTGTGAAGGGTTGATGCCACAGTGTAGGGGAATGAGAGGGCAGGTAGGCAGGAGTGGGTGGCTGGGTGGCTGGGGGAACACCCTCATAGAAGCAGGGGGAGGGGTGATGGGATAGGGAGTTTCTGGGGGGCACAGGGAAAGGGGATAACATTTAAAATGTAAATATAGAAATATCCAATATAAAGAAGAAAGTGAAGAAATACTTGCAGAATAGTTGGAAAATATCTGCAACTGACAGGTTAACATGCAAATAAGTAGCTCTTATAATTCAACAATAAAAACAGTCCAACTTTGAAAGGACCTGTATAAATATCTTCCTAAGAAGTTATAAAAATACCCACTACATATATGAAAAGTTGGGCAATGTTACTTGCTATTCTACAAGTAGTAAATTACAGCTAGTGGGTCTAAGGCCATACCACCCTTAACATGCCTAGTCTTAGAAAGTAAGCAGGGTCAGGCCTGGTTAGTACTTGAGTGAGAGACAGCCTTGGGATAACATATGCTGTACACTTACAAAACATTACAACCAACATAAGGTACTACATGTAGCCCTAGGATATCTATAACAATAATAGAGGACTACAATAACAAGGTAAAGACTTGGAGAACAGACACTCATTTGTATTGGTAGTGGAATCTAAAGCATTTATTCACCAGTAATAGTTTAGCAGCTCTTTCAAAATGTACTTTATGACTTAAGAATTATACTGTTGTACTGTATTAATTTGCTTAGGCTGCCACACCAAGATTTAGCACCAATTGAGTGGCTTAAACAACAAAAATACATTTTTGCACAGCTCTGAAGGCTGAATTGTTGATATCCATGCCCAACATGATTGGTTTTCTTTGATTTTTTTTTCTCCTTGACTTTAAGGGTTCCACTTTCTCTCATTTCCTTTCATGAGGGTTTTCACTATGTATTCGCTTTGGTGTCTCCCTCTCTGTAGGAGAACAGCAATCAGGCTGAAAGGCATTAGTTTCTTTAAAACATCTACTTTCACATACAGAAACACTATGGGATTGTTGTGGATTAAGATCTTAAGTTTTGAATGTGTTGAGACATAGTTTCACTTACTAACACACACATACTATGTATATATATATCCTTCATTATTTCCTATTTCCAGAGAACAGTCATAGTAAAGTACTTACAAACTTTCCCCTATAGCTATGAACTTGAACTCTGATGATCACACAACTGAAGGACATAAACTGTGACTCCTGGACAAAACAGGACATGTGGTCACTTTACCTATAACTCAGATAGTCACCTCCATGGTCCTGTGCATCTCCTAACGAGGTCTCAGAGAAACCAAACTAGTAATTTACAGCTTTACAGTATGTGAGAACTTCATATTGATGGGAAAAGATAGTTCTGCCTATTGATGAGTCTAGTATAGAGGAACAAGCAGGAGTAGTGCAACATAATAGATTAATTGATACTAATATTAATAAGTTCCTCAAGCCTCATATATTACCTTATTTGGATGGAACTTCTAGCTTTTCTCCTTTTTTAAACTTTTTTTTTAGCATTTTTCAAATTCAGAAAGTGTGTTTAATTAGCTGATGAGAGAAAGCTGGTCCAAGAATGGCAGGTGGAGTTTATGGAGTGATATTTAGAAGTGAGGGGCTCTGTAATCATTTGGTATCCACTTGATGTTGTATCTGTGGTTAGATATGTACATGATAGGAATGCTAGGGATCTTCTAGATTCTTCATTTGAGATCATGGTCAACTGTGGCCATAATATAACACTTGTGCTGAGTACCAAGTAGTCATCACCATAGGTTTCTTTGTGTGTGCATGGCAATTGGTCAAATCATGAATCCTTGACGATTCTTAGTGCCACATGATACTTCTGTCCCAATTTCTCAATTTTAGCCATTACACAACCAGTTATACAAGGGATACAGACATTCCATACAGACAGTCCATCATTGACTGCACTAAGTCCGATTTTGCTTTAATGGAAAAGTTAATGAAGTTGGTATCAACAAGAATGTGGTAAGGTGGACCCAGCTGTGTATTATACTGGAAGGACAAGCAATAAGGATGCTGGGGGACTTCTCTTTCCTTCGGTGCACTTGGATCTTTCTTCTCTTTCTTCTTAAGCTTCAACTTATCCTTTTCTTTAAGTCACTCATCTCTAAGACTAAGCATTGGCATCATAGTCGCATATCTTCTTGTTTCCTTTGCTTCCCCATGTTCATGCCACACTCGTGTTTCTTCTGGAATTGCTCACCTAGCGTTTCCTTTTAAAGGCCAATTTTTCCTACCTACTCCAATCAGACATAGAACAACTAACTAATCAGACCTGGAATTATTCTTATCTCCCTGAAGTGATATTCTAGTTACTGGACTCCAGTGTTTTCTATTTCTTCTCAGCCACATCTGCCCCAGCCATATCTGGGTGTATAGCTATAGACCTTAATTTTCACTTATTAAGTAATAAAAATGAAATTACCTTTGACAATGAAACAAATGCAAATCTGTGAGCCTCGTGACTTTATTACAGACTGATAATAATATCATACTATATTGCATTATGCAGGATTATATTAAAGTTAGGTATACTTTATAGTGAAAATATATTATTAAGTGATATCAAAGAGTTTGTGTGGCAATTCAGGACAAAGTAATTACTGCCAGATTTACTGCAAGCTTGGCTGGTGATCACTAAAGCTGATGAATAGCAACTGAATAAAAGCACTAAGCCTGTGATTGGAGGAAGTAAAGTGTCAGCTCCCGTGATAGGCAGGTGAGAGTAGCACAAATCATCAGAACTTAGTTTAGATGCAGCAAGCAACCTGTAAGCTTTCACCTATAAGTACACCAAGTAAGTAGTAAATGCCAAGCCAAATGCAATTTAGAAAATAGTACGTGTAAGCCTTTCTGAGAACACATCATAATAATAGAAGAGGAAGTCTTGCCAAAGTAACACCAAGAATATTAAGAACACAAAGGAATTTGCTGATACAGTAAGATATTCTGCAAATGTGCTCAGAGGAAAGAAAAATGGAAATTGTCTGCTTGGTCAGAAACACTAAAGCTAGCAGAGAAAATGCAGGAAGTCTGAACAAACATGACTGTCTGTTTTATCCAAGTAAATCACTTTATGAAGTTAGCTTTGAAAGTCATTGCTTTTATTCATTTGGTGCCTGACTTTAAAATGAATATTGGAGGCATTCTTATAACCTTAAAGACTGAAAAGAAAATAAAACTAAATTATATAAGGATATCAATAAAAAGTTTGGAAGAGTCAAATAAGTGTAATTTATGGAATGATAAAATTAAACAGAAACCATGAGAAATAAAACTGACAAAGTCCCTTTAGAAGGTTCTAAATGCCTTTATTCCTATTCTACCAGCACCACCACTGAGTGATACTAAACAAAAAATCCTTGCTCATGTCTGCTACTTTTGCCTGTCTCACTTGCTGTAGCAAAATCTCCATGTAACTTAAAACCGTATAAATTCATTGGTCCACAGTTCTGAAGGCAAGAAAGTGGAAGGATAAGGCATCAGTATTTGCTCCCTCTTCATAAAGGATACTTTCTCAGTGCATTTTTACATGGTAAAAGCCCTTTTTATAGGGCACTAGTCTCATTTACAAGGAGCTTAATCACTTTCCCAAGGCTGCAACTGTTACTAAGGATTGTCTTGGAAATCCGATTTTAATACAATATCCTAGGGGACACAAACATTCAGGCCAGGCTTTCAGGACTTCCTTTCACCCCTTTTTTTGTCCTATGACATTGCCATTTGGTAATGAGCTTACCCTGTCTCTCTTAAACTGTAGCAGTAATATTCATGCCCTGGTTCTCACACAACAATATAGCTATTTTCTTAACCCTTTGGAAAATGCAATAATCTCAGCTGGTTTCAGTCAAAATGCAACTGAATTTTGTGGTAATGATAAACAGTCCTCAAATCTTGGATGACACATACATAGAGTTCATTTCTTTAACACCTAAAGTCTTTTGCAGGTCAAATGCATCTGTCTTCAGAAGATGATGAGCCCTCAGGATCCTGCATTCTTACAGCTGTACCATGAATGCACCACTCTGAGCTTGTCACTGGAAGGAAGCATTGAATAGGAAAAGTTCACTGATTGTCAAGAAGAGCTGCTCATTACTTCTTATGGACTGTTACCAACATAATCCATGGCCTCACTACTGTCAAGTATCTCAGTAGGATATTGACAAACACTAGAAGTATCAAATAAAAGTTTTCCTTGATAAGAAAGCCAGGAAGAACAAGCCAGTAAGAAGCACCCCCCCCCACCATGACCTTTGATTCAGTTCCTGCCCTGAGGTTCCTGCCTTGAGTTTCTGCTTTGACTTTCCTTTATGATGGACTACAAGCTATAAGATGAAATAATCCTTTCCTCCCCAAGTTGCTTTTTGGTTATTCTGTTAATCACAGCAACAGAAAATAAGCCAGGACAATTTCTATGCTTAATCTTTGATATTAAATGCATTTATTAAAAAGTCTTTGTTTCCCTGAAGCCTGGTCTTCTACATTTGGACTTAGGTGTGCAAGTCACAGAGACTTTTGTCAGTATGCACACAGTCTGCCCAAGTTCAGTATAGATGGGGTCTTAACACTGAGATTGGGAGATATGAACACAAGCTCTCACCCATCCCTAAGCTATGTGCAATTGATACCTTCCGGCAAAGTAAAACTCCTGGAGTGCTGCATCTTTTCTTCCTCTGAAATGCAGAAACTTAGAGCACAAAAACAGAGTGTACAAATCCATGGAAAGATGTCAAAAGTCATCTTGCTTTACGGGGGTAGTGTAATATCATTTTAGGCCTGAATATGGTGGCACACACTTAACACTTAGATAGCTAAGACAGGAGGGCTGTACATTTGTAGCCATAGGCTGCATACTGAGCCTTTGCTTCACAATTACTAGTCTCTTATAATATCTAGGAAATAGCAGTCATTGTATGGACATCAAAACCAGCTGTTTGGGGTTTGTTGTTGCTGGTTTGTTTTAATAAAGAAACATCACTGTTCTTTAAAACTTAACTTGCTTACTAAAAGGAAAAGAAACTTGCCACATGTATTGATATGGCATCAAGACCCACCACTGTTCTATAGAGCTAGAGAGGCTAAAGAAGATAGATTTCAACTGTGAGGTCAACTTGTTTTACACTGCAAGATTATCTCAAACCAAAGCAAAAGGCTGGAGGGAGTGAGAGATTTAAGGAATCTAGAAAATGAATTACTTTTGGGTATCTGTTGAAAAACTTCATTTAATGTGTACCTATGGATTAGAAATTAAAGGAAATAGCTGGAATCTAAGTATAGATTTCTGAATACAAGAAATTTTAGGTTAGCTGTATCTAAATATGTGATATTCTTTGAGAAACTCTCCTACCAAATGCATTATATAGAAACAATCAGGCAGTGAAGTTCTAAAAAATTGGTTTAAAGACTTAATAAAAGGAATAACATTTATTTGATGAAGACTCAGGGAAGCACTATGAATTCTGGCAACATGAAAAGCGGTTTGTACACCATGAATTTAGTAAGAAGAAATGTTCACAGATTTACCTGTGAAATCGCACACCTTACCCTCTCAAATATTTATCCTGCCAAATTTAATTGGAATGAAGCAGTTAAAACCATTCAAGCATGGGAGCCAGTAATTGCTTGTAATTCATAAAGAGGATTATGCACAAGCTACATTTCCAAAGAAACTACCTGCCTGTGAAGAAGCATAGTTATAATGAAATGTTCCACAAATATGCACTTTCGAATAGTTTACTTCCCTGTAGGGATAACACCAGCATTAAAGCTCCGGGGAAAGTGGCGTTGAGAACAGTCACCCATGCTCATCCTAGAATACACAATGTTGAGAGTCACAGTTCAGTTCAGAATTCATACAGCAAGTATCAAACTTAACTTTTGAAAGACTCATCTGGATGTCAGGCAGTTGACACCATCAAGGACCATCTGTGCTCTGTAAGGATGGAACAAGACCTACCTCTTGATCTTCCAAGGCAACAAGTTCTCCAGAGATTTCCAGTTGTTGACATTTTCATTTGTGATATTTGGTTTTGATAATAAGAGACATATGATTTTTCTCTCTGTCCCTGAATCCTGACACAGAGTTCTGAATCCTTTGGAGATTCCTGAGTGATAGGAGTGCCTTTTGCTTTAATGAATTGACTTTGAGAAAGTGAAGTGGCCCATCAAAAGCTCAAGCCCTGGAGAGAACATGGATCTCTAAACCATCTCCAGGAAGGGGAGAACAGCTGGAGAGAGTGAATAATCAATTGTATCTCTGTGATATAACCAACAAAAAAACTCACACCTGGATCAGGGATCACACACACATACACACACTTCTTTGATTTCATGAGAACTTCCAAAATAGAGAGCACATCCATAATCTTAGAGGCCAGCATCTCCCAGTTTCTTTTGAAAATAAGTTCTGGTATTCAAGAATTTCCTAACCTTATCCTAAGTACCCATTTTTTTCATGGTCTTCACCTGTGCTCTCAGGGTTATCTTTTCATATCAATCAACAAATTTAAGTGTATTGCTTCCCTGAGTTCTCTCTCAACCTCTTTAGCAAATCATCAAGTCCAAGAAGAGGATCTCAGCAGGGCTGCTTCACAAGCAACTTAAACAAATTGGGAGTAATGAAACATAATACTGTTAGCATTGCAAACAATGAGTTAGTTTACTGAGACTTGATCTATGGGGTCTGAACTAATTCTGACAAGAATTAGAATTATAGGAGACCAAGAGAACTGGTTTGTGGGAAAAAATTCTCACATAGTTTGGTGACCTGAAATGTTTTGAGAGTCTCGAGGTAAAATTACCACCTTTCTCCCCATCTATAAACACTATGCCACTTTGTATACCCCCAAGTCCCAAATACTAAGGCAAATGAAGTGGATATGATGTTAAGCTATTCCCAATTCCTCTACTAAATATTTAAATGTTTTTAATTTACTTATTCATTCATTCATTCATTCATTCATTCATATGTATGTTTTACTTAGTACATGTTGCATGTATGTGGGTATTCTTGACATGATAAATGTGTGGAGAACAGCAAACAACTTACAGTAGTCGGTTCTTTCCTCAGTCATGTAGATTCCAGGGATTGAAGTCAGATCATCAGGCTTAAAGGACAACATGCTTTTACCTACGGAACCACCTCACTGCCCTTCATCTAGTAAAATTTAATTGGTTATCTACTATGCACTAGGTACTAATAATATGTACAAAATGGGCTCAAAACTAAAATTCAAAGTAGTGCAAGCCACAAAAATAAGTCCTTCTATGTTAAGCAAATGAAAATAAATAGATCATTGTCCAATGACAGTTTATTGTGTAGCTGGTAAACTTCTCTGTAATTATATGAATATAAATACTACAAAATATGAATAAATAAATTCTGTATCCTACAGCGATGGAATATTTTACATGTGGCTAACATAAAGCCATCTGGGAGCATTCATTCACACTGAGAAACTAACGATGTCACTGAAACACCATGCCAAGATTCTTTTTCAGAAATGGACAATGAAGCTTTAAATAAATAAGTCATGGAAAGAGCACTCTCAAGCATCGCAGAAAATGCCACAGATTTGAAATGCTGTGTAAGACATTGTGAATTTAGGAAGAGACCTTAAGAAAATTCACAATGGCAGTGAACAATGAAGCATTCACTACACATCTGTAGAGATTTCATTCTTGATGAAAGAAAAAAATATGCTTCCCACAAATTATGACTATTATTTCACCATTAACTCCAGAATTATCACCCAGATTTGACACGCAGTTGACACCATTTCAAACCTAAAATCAATTCTCAGGTCACAGAGGGGACCATCACTGGGGGGGCCTGGAAATTGTGTTCAATTTGTTTCCTTTTGTCATCAGTGGAAATGGGTGATAAAAGATAACTGTTATCCATGCCAAGGACAACTAGCCTGAGGAACAGCCTTCCTTAGGTCTTGAAAGTCCACACTCAACAAACAAACAAAACAACAAAACAACAAATAACCAAAAAACAACAAGTTTTCTCTGGAATTGAAAGGTGGAATTCTCCTGGAATAAAGATATATATTTATCTTTCAGTCTGTATGCTTTGTGTATTAATAGACTCATTTGGTTCACCCACTGCCAATCTCCCAGAAGTGACCTTCACCAAGTCTGACCATGGATTAAGTTTCTCCTGACTTCTTTTCTAAATGTGTATTGCTCTGATCCTGCACTTTTATCTTCTGACAGAGGAACTTGATGACTTCCAATAAAGACAACAGAAAGAAAGGAGTTTGAACTGCTCTTTGTCCTTTTAACTATAAACACATATTCCATAAGGAGTATGTCAAGTGATAGACATGTATGTCTCTCTGATGGCCTAGTCTATCAAAGAACAGAAGTGATTAAACAAATATCCAGTTGTTCCAGGACTAATCAAAAATCTAATTTTAATATGACTATCGTGTGAGCTCTTTGGTGACCTCTGTTTTCCATTCTCACCCTTTTTCATCCTCAGAAACATAATCCCTCTGAATCCAATGCACCTTGTTTACTGAATTAAAGATGTGCTTTATGAGCTGTTCAAATATTTCTTCTCTAAATTCAAAGCATCTGTAGTTCAAGCTAGGTCACTGAGACTTTTGTAAATGTATTTACCACTGGAACTTTAGAAGACAACCATGCCTGCAGGCTTTCAATGGATGAAGAGGTAAAAAAAAAAAAAAAAAAAAAAAAAAGGAAAGAATAAAAAAGAAAAGAAAAGAAAAGTTGGGATTTTTCTTTTCGCACTCCCACTCTGATAACATTCATTGACTTATGCAATTTGGAAATAAAACTTTTCATCTGCTACAGGTCAATCTTACCTCTTGATTTCTGAGCATGAACTGCCTATATTGGCTCGTCATTATGATAATCCAAAAACAGTTAGAGACCTCTACTTTTTGGTGTTTGTTTATTTTCTCATTTGTTTGTTTTGAGACCTGGTCTCACACTGTATCCCTGAGTAACCTTAACATAATATCCGTGCTGGTTATTTTTTTTTAAATCATCTTGAAACAAGCTTGGGTCATTTGTAAAGGGAGAACCTCGGTTTAGAAGATCCCTCCTTTGGCTCCATCCAGCAGCTGACAGAAACAGATGCAGAGAAGCCCATAAATAAACATTAGACAGAGCTCAGACGCTCTTACAGAAGAGTTTGGCAAAAAACTCAGGGACCCAAAGGAAATAGGGTCTCCACAAGAGAATAAACTAAACTGGACCCTTGGGGATTTCCAGAGACTGAACGACCAACCAAAGAACATACATGGGCTAGACCTAGGACATCCACACTTATGTAGCAGATGTGCAGCTTGGTCTTCATGTGGGTTCCCCAACAACTGGAGCTGGAACTGTTTCTGAATCTGTTGCCTGCCTTTGGCTCCTGTACTCCTAACTGGGCTGCTTTGTCTGGCCTCAGTGGGAGAGGATGTGCCTAGCCCTCCAGTGACTTGCCAGGGTGGGTTGGTACCCAGGTGTCTTCCTTCTTCTCAGACAGAGGGGGTTAGGGAGGTGGAGGAGAGTCTATGTGAGGTGAGGACTAGAAAGAGGGGGAGTGGGATCTGGATGTAAAGTGAATAAATAAATTACTGGAAAAATAAAATGACAAATAAACACACACACACACACACACACACACACACACACACACACAAAATGCCTCCATGACACTGACCTGTAGGTAAGCCTATGAGTGGTATTTTCTTAATGAACAACATAGGAAGGTCCTGCTCACTGTGGTTGCTGCTATCCCTGGGCACATGGTCCTGGGTTATAAAAGAAAGCAGGCTAAGCCAACAATGGAGAGCAAGCTAATACACAGTATACCTCCAAGGTTTCTGCCTCTGCTTCTGCTTGAGTTCCTGCCTCAGTGATCTGTGATAGCGACATGCAAGCCAAATAAGCACGTTCTACCCCCAAGCTGTCAGAGAAAGCAAACTAGGACACCATCCTCATGACTCAGTCCCTCCAGTTGGAAGAATACTTGTGTAAGACAGACCTGTAGCCTATGAAAAGTTTTATTTCCAAATTGCAGAAGTCAATGAATGTTATCAGAGTGGGGGTGAAAAAAAATATCCCAACTTTTCATTTGCTCAAAGACATGTCAAAGATGGCCATGCCTGCCTCTCTACTTTTCTTGTCTGTAGTTATCTCTATAACCCTTCTTACTTACTGTTATTTGCCATGCCCAGTTCCAAAGTGTAGTGATTGCATAATTGAGAAAAGATATCTTTCTTTTCAGTCTCTTTTTTCAATACATAGAGATGTTTATTCGAATAAGATTTCCATGCTCTTGGATTAACTTCCATTTTAGTGAGGTCTTTTATATTCAATGACTGAGGTGGACTCTTGAATAGTTAACCAATTTCAAGTTAAGTGTAGCAATTTTAGCTAACCTTGTCGGTAAAGTTACATGTCATGGTGCTTACCTGCCAAAGGAACAACAGATCCAACTCTTTCTATGGACTATCAGATTTTAGCATCCTCTCT
>NC_045030.1:9455475-9458249 GCF_008632895.1 Mastomys coucha | reverse complement strand
TGTATTTGTGTGTAAAATGCAATCTGCTTGAGGTTTATTTCTTTCCTTGTTTTCATACTCCCAACTAAGTTTGTCATTTGGAGCGTAAATGATGATTAGAAAATTATAAGGGAAGCCTCTAGGGTAAAGATAGATAAATCAAAGATTCTGTGACTATGAATAGCCAATAATACAAATGCCAGGTTCCTATGAATATCCAGATCTCTTCAGTTTGCTTTTTCAAATCTAATAATAGGAATACTGTTGGGTTCCTAATTTATATGCTGTGATTGATGCTTTGTATAACCTAATCATATACAGGCTTTGAGAAGGGACATGTGGGACAAGGGATTGGGATGGAAAAGGGTATTCTTCCTTGCAATGACATTCTCTTTGTTTTCTATAGTTCTTGTTAGTGGTATGTGTGTGTGATGGACAGCCAGCTTTTGAGCCTCATTTAGCTGGTGCTGTGTTTTGGCCTGTCCCCCATTCTCAGTGTTCTGGAAAAACTGAGTTTTCCCACTGGGATGCTTTGCACTCATACAACTGACAGAATTTGAGAGTCTTTGATGGAAAAAGAAAACGAGAAAAACAATCATTAACTTAGTTTTGCTGCATTTGTTTTCCAAGCCAACGAATCCTAGAGAAAGCTGTTGGGTAAAAATAACAGTGTCTTCATTGACTGCTTTGAAGCTAAACATTTCAGACAACTCAGTAAAAATAACAAACCTCTCCCTTTAGAACATTCACTACTACACAATTTAGAACTCATTCACTGCTTGCAGAATTATGAAAGGCGGGAGGTCCGTGGCCCTCCTCGGCGATATTCCTTTTCCACTTTTCTCTAATCGTCTACCATTGCATACTGACTGCAGCCCAATTTGCTATTTAGGGTTCTATCCACAGAACAGAAGATTTATAGCTTCCTTATTTTTTTTTAAATTTGTTAGATGCCTAAATAGGGGTTAAAAATAAGTAGTGTCATATCATTCCCTGGCTAATTGATTACATCTTTTTCATTGGGTTGAACATTGGATACGTTCTTTGCAAGTCCTGCAACTTCTGTAAATCACTTAAGTTAATTTACCTATTTATATAAAAAGAATCCAAATAGTAATCCATACTTCACCATTTTTATAAAAATTAGATTACGGTAACTAGAACATACTTAAAATGCTTGCTGGCAAATAGTAAGCTCTCAATATTTGCTTCCTTTTAGGTTTTCTACTCATATTGAAGAACACTGGAGATTGAATGATTTCAAAAGAAGACACATTTATTTAGATTCCCATTTCTAGAGAATGAGAAGTCTAAGAATATGATGCAAACTCATTTTCTGTTGAGGCTCTTGTGTTATTGTTGCCTGTGGCAGGCATAGCATAGCAAGCAGGCAGGTACAGAAGAGAAGCAAAAGAGATAGACAAGGAAACCAAAATTGTTTTATAGTCATTTCTTTGGGAAGGAGGTAATACATGAGAACTCACTTACCAAACTGGCAGTAACCCATACCTGAGAACTCAACTCCAGCCTCTGCCACTAGTCCACAACTCTCAACATTGCTACACTGAGGACTGTGTCTCAACTTCAGCTTTGCTGGGAACAAAACATACCCATATGTTTTATTGTTACTTACTGGACTTTTGCATTGTCATAATCTACGTACAGCTTCTGCATCTTGGTTTCAGGGCTCATTGTAGATGAGGTGGGAGGAGTCTACAAGCCTCAGTCTTACACACACACACACACACACACACACACACACACACACACACACACATAGTACCTAGAGGCAACTAAGAATTGCTAGAGTGGGAGAAATAGTCTTCTCCATGGAAGAATACAACAATTGGTTATCCAATACCAAATGATCAGCCTTGAAAACGTATACGTAGCAATAGAATTATATAGGTGGAGCAAGCTGTATTTAAGAACACACACACATGCATGTAACAACTATTAATGAAAAAAGCCATGGATGTGGAAGAACACAAAAAAGGTATATGTGAGAGTTTAGAGAGATGAAAGGGAAGGGAAAAGATTGTAATTATATTCTCAAATAATAACGGAAATACCTCTAAAATGTACAGAATGTGAACTAATATTTTATTTCCATTTAATATTTTCACAAGATTAAAAAAATGCAACAGGAGTTTTCTAAAGCCAGATTTTAAGACATGACACCTGTGGCACTTGTATTTGCAAAATGAATGATGGTAGATTATTTTTTATAAATTTACATATAAAAATCTAGTTTAATTACCAGATATGTAAAAAGACAAAGGAAGCTAGGGAAGGGAGCTACAATTCTTCCAAAACCAGCCTCAGAAAGGTAAGTTCACCTGAAGTCTGGACATTCTACAAAAGCACCTGAATAGAGCATATGTGATTTACAGGGAGGGATTTAAATGTTCCAGTGGCTTAAAGGGGAAATCTTTGAAATGTGTAGCTTGTGAAAAAAGTCAATAAGGAAGATAGAAATGCCACTTGGCAACTAGGTGGGGAAAGGGAAAAGAATGTAAAAGGAAAGATGGAGACTCATAGCAGACAAGGACAACCATGAAAGCAGAGCTCACAGACTTTTCCAAATCCCAAACAAACAAATTTGCTAACTATGTCTGGACTTTGCTATATCAAGAGGAAGGGCATAACTAAACTAAGAACCTTCCCAAACACCTCAATGTCATAAAAAAATGAAAAAATAAAGGCTACATAAAAATATAGAATTATTCCAAAGAAATAGAAAACAAAGTTCAAACAGATGAGGAAAATTCACACACACACACACACACACACAC
>NC_045030.1:9454022-9455413 GCF_008632895.1 Mastomys coucha | reverse complement strand
GAGAGAGATCTAGAAAAAAGAACCATGAAGCAAAAAAGTACAAAAAATAAATATATAAATATTTAAATAAACCCTTTCTCAATACAAATTCAAAAACTTAGAAAGGAAATCATTAAAATAAGAGATTCAGGAAATAATTTTTTATTTTAGTTATTTTCAGAACTCTGCAATAGTTTTATTAAATTTCAGATATCTTATTAAATTCTAAATTCATGGGAATGGGTAAAATTATCTAATCATTAAGCTTTAATTTGCATTTAACATGAAATTTCCAAAGATGATGGACTATAACAGCCTTCTAAATGGACTTGGGAAACTTGCACATTCAAACTGCACACAATGTGACTTTATTCTTTTCTTTCCTTTGCTGTTATTATTCATCAGCTCATCACGACCAAGATTCAGTCCAGGCAATAGTAAGTCTAGAAATAAAATGAAGATATAAAAAACAATTAACATGGAATCCTTCTGAGTCTTCAGTTGGTCCACATTCTAAGGAAAGCAAAGAAGTGAATGTAGCAAAAAGAAAAGAAGATAATACATTTCTTTCTGAATCATTGCTTCATGCTTTACAATGTACCTTATGTGGAGCAGCAATAAATATTTTTAAGTGTCTTTTATTATCATATATATTAATTCTCCATCACAGGTTCATTATGACACTTACATATGTTACATAATATATTTTGTCCATATTCACTCCTTTTACCTTCTCTTCTTTCTCCATCTCTCTACCCTACTCTTGATCCCCTTTCTTGTTCCAAATACTGTCTATATTAGGAACTTGTCAATTGTTGGAATAAAACAACATAACCAAAGCAGCTTATAAAAAAAAGCATTTGGGCCTTACAGTTCCAGAAAGTTAGAGAGCTGAATGAGGAATCAAAGGTGGGGCTACAGAAACAGCAGTGTTTAAATCTTGTAAGAGTCAGATTCTAGGAGAATAACAAGAGTCTTTTGTGACCTGAAACCCACCCCTACTGACATACTTCCTCTTGCAAGGCCAAGCTTCCTAATCCTCTCCAAATAGCCAATTGTTTGTTTGTTTGTTTTTGCTCATACTGAGAAACAAGTATTTAAATGTGCAAGATATATGGGGGATCCACTTATCCAAACCAACACACCCCAGTTCTTCTTTTATATTATCATAGCTTGCTTCTCTGTTGTGATAAAACACTGATCAAAAACAACTTGGGAAGGAAAGACCTTATTTGCCTTAAGCTTTCATATTACCATGGTAAATCAATGCAGGAACTCAAGTCAGAAACTTGGAAACAGAAACAGGACATGCTTGCTCAGCCTGGCTTCTTTCTTTTCTTTTTTTTTATTAGATATTTTCTTTATGTACATGTCATATAGTATCTCCTTTCCCAGTTTCCCCTCTGAAAAAA
>NC_045030.1:9445124-9454011 GCF_008632895.1 Mastomys coucha | reverse complement strand
AAAAAAAAAAAAAGAATATGGCTAGCAGACTTGCCTACAAATCAGTCTGATGTGGACATTTTCTCAAATGAGGCTTCCTATTCTCAGAGGCCCCTAGTTGTATCAAGATTACAAAATAAATAAATAAATAAAAATAAGAAAACCTGACCAGTACAGTCTATTTTTATGTGTGATCCCATGATTTAATGGAATCTTATGGGGCTTTCCCTAGGGAACCCTGATCAAATGTCTATTCACTCATAGATAGGACACTGATGACAGGCCAAAAAAAAATGGTTTCCTCCATACTTAGTGGAGAGCTCAAATGCACTTAGATATGTTATTTGCCAGAGTATGGTTGAGAGATTACTTATAGGTTCATAGATGACTTGAAGACAATGTGCACTGCTGATAAGCCCATCACAGTATGGATAATGACTCCCTGACCAGTGCTGTCTCTCTTGATCTCCTTAATGAATTTGCAGGTAACTTGGCTGGTAGGAAATCATCCCCACACTGCAGTTTTCCCCATTTATATAACTCTGGGATGAGGCCTGGTGAGTTTTCAGCAACTCCCTGTGACTCTTGAGTTTAATCCCCCAGTTTTGAAAATTTGGCCTATTTCCTAACCATTATAAGCTTCTTTCTAGAACAGAATATTCCAATTCAGAGAAAATTGCTACGCAAAAAGGAGTATGGGAACCTTACCAATTACCACAGAACAAAAGAATAAAAAGTCTATCTCTTATCCAGAAGCCATTAACTACATTTAAATCATCAGGGAGGGTGGGTCATCATAATCCATTCCCCAACAAGGTTGACAGGCCCAGTCCCTTGTAGATCTTGTACGGATAATCACAGCTATCATGCCTAGAAGTCAGCATTCCTCTCTGCCCCTGGCCCTTCGGCATCCTTTTCATACTTTCTTCCACACTTATTCTTACTTATTCTCAGCACATTGATGGTTTATGATTCTTTGCAGCTATTGGTGACCACTGCAAAAAAAAAGAAGCTTCTCTCACCAAAGCTCCTGGAAGTTCCAATCTGGAGATATCAGTGCATTTAGGGAGTTCTTTGACTGACACATAATATCTGTTCAAAATAAACCAAAACAAGCAAACATTCCCTGCCATTCACAACACATTGAGGTTTTTGCTACATTCTGTTTATTTTTTAGGAACTCCTTGCATGATCTAAAACATTTCTCAGTTACATTACTATTTACTCTTTTTTTCTTTCTCATACATTCTGATTTCATTAGCTCCATAGTATAGTATAGTATAGTATAGTATAGCATAGTATAGTATACAATAGTATACTGTAGTGTAGTGTAGTATAAGATAGTGTAGCATAGCATAACATAGCATAACATAGCATAGTATAGTATAGTATAAATAGTATATATAGTACAGTACAGCATATCATAGCATAGTATAATATAGTTCAGTATAGTGAACAGAGAGAAAGGGAAACAGAGACAGAAATCCCCATCACTAAAAGACATCAAATAATTATGGACATGTGGGATCTTATAATTAGTTCTTCACCATCGTTTGCTACTATTTACTCTTGTCTCTTAATTAAACTAGTAATTTTGTGACAACATGCATTGCTGGAAAATAATATATTTTAATATTTATTTACTTATTTAGTTACTTACTCAGTTAATTATATGTGTAAGCATGGACACACAAGTGCCTTGGCAGGCATGTGGAGGTCAGAAGACAACTTTGAGGTCAAAATTCACCTTTTGGGTTCTGGAGATCCAACTCATTTTGTCAGGCTTGACAGCAAGTTCCTTTACTTGATGATTCATCTCAGACCCCAGAAATAATTCTGATGTAGGAGACTTTGAAGGAGTCTATCTATTCTGTTTTCTCAATCATCCACAATAAAGATATTTTCCTACACGGTTTTAGTCAGCTTTCCATTACTGTAACTAATGCCTAAGGTAATCCCCTTTATAAACACAAAAGCTTTGAAGATTTCAGCTCATGCTTGGTTTATCTTGTTAAAGGTGATACATCCTGGCAGAGATTCTGGATAGAACCAGTGGTTTCACCTCCCAGGATCTGAGATACAAAGGAGAAAGAATAAGCATACCCAGCTCCCCTTTAGTCTCAGACATCTACAAGGACCTGATTTCCTCCACTAGGTCCTATCTCTTAAGGTTTCTGTTACTTCCCTGTAGTGTCCCAAGTTAGGAACCAAGCATTTAAGCACATGGACCTTTGGAGATAACATTATAATACCAACTACAGCATATATTGTTTTCAGTGCACTTGAGAGTTTTGCCTTCAATTTTAGAACTAATTTATGGTACATATTAAATAAAAAGTTTGCACAATGAATAAAGTGTGCATTCAGTTGAAAAAGTAAGTCAAAGAAGTCAGGTCATGCCATTTTTCTGTTTAAACTCTTAAACTGCAGAGATGCTTGTGGTAGAACATGGCTATAATCCCAGCATCAGGAGGCTGAGATGTAAGAACTGAGTTTCAAAGTTAACATGCACTGCCTATTAAGATGCTATTTGCCAGGCAGTGGTGGCTCATGCCTTTAATCCCCACACTTGGGAGGCAGAGGCAAGCAGGTTTCTGAGTTCAAGGCCAGCCTGGTCTACAGAGTGAGTTCCTGCACAGCCAGGGCTATACAAAGAAAAAAGATGCTAGTTGAATACCCATCTTGATTTAACCATGGCTTCTTATATTATCTAGGTAAGAGTCAAAGGACAATCGGTAGTTTAAAAGGTCCTTCTTGATTGTTGTTCCAGCCTTAACCCCCTTTCTCCTTCACTCATTCTGCTCCAACCATATTGGCACCCTCCATCATATTCAAATCACAATGACAATCTATGTATGCCTTGAATTGTTCTGTCTGGAATGTTCTTCCTTCAGGTATCTTCTTAGGAAAATCACTGTAATTGCTTCAGTATGTGGGAACTGAGGATTTTATTTTGATTTTCCTCTATTCTGGATCATTTGGTCCAGATAAGCACTTTGTCACCATTCACTGAGTTCTGTAACATTTTTGCAGTGAATTGTCACAGAAACAATGTTTCCTATTTCTGGCTTTGCCAGAGGCAACTGAAGTGACAATTGTAATGTCAGCTCTCACTATCATGTTCATTATTGTGCCCTGTTGAGCATGATTTGAAACATTGTTCTTGACTATGAGGCTTCTATGCCCTCCCAGAGTTTATGGGAACTATTCATTATCCTTTTTGGTAAAATTCTTAATTTAACCAAGGTACACAGGATAGATATCATATGTTATTGGCATTTATAATGACTATATAATAGTCCCTCACTTAGCTAGTATCTTATTATTGAATTTTAAATTAGATTCTGTATATATAAAAAAAAGTTGTTTCCAAATTTATATCCAGGAATATTTTGTGAAGATCAGTTTCTTGAAGGAATTTAGAAGGAAAGATATTATTTCCATGTACTCAAGATGTGCTTTACTAATATTTATTTTATCTTTCTCCTAAAACTGTTCTTTAAAAAAAAATATGTGCCGGACAGTGGTGGCACACACCTTTAATTCCAGCACTTGGGAGGCAGAGGCAGGTGGATTTCTGAGTTTGAGGCCAGCCTGGTCTACAGAGTGAGTTCCAGGACAGCCAGGGCTACACAGAGAAACCCTGTCTCAAAAAACCGAAACCAAAACCAAAACCAAAACTAAACAAACAAAACATTTTCTCAAGTTTTAGATTATACTTCTTTGAAGAATTTAGAATTATTAAAGTTTTAAAATCATCATACGGGGCTGGAGAGATGGCTCAGTGGTTAAGAGCACTGGCTGCTCTTCCGAAGGTCCTGAGTTCAAATCCCAGCCACCACGTGGTGGCTCACAACCATCTGTAATGAGATCTGATGCTCTCTTCTGGTGTGTCTGAAGACAGCTACAGTATACTTAGATAAATAAATAAATCTTTAAAAAAAAAAAAAAAAAAATCATCATACAAAGCACAAATTCCATTTACTATTTGAAATCTGTAGTATCTTCAACAATTGGTTCTTGCCTTCAAGTTCTCCCTGGCAGTCAAGAAACTTGATATTCTATATGGACACAGCTTTGGAGAATCTTAAGTGACTTAAATGGTAGGTCCTCAGCACATGCATCCTCAACTACACACATTCCTTAGAGAGTGAGTTCATGAAGGTTCAGTTTCACAAGTTCAGTTTGGCATTTTCCCCATCAGACACCCTTGTTATTACATATTCCTATGTAAGCTGATTAGAAATAAAGAATGATAGGATTAGATTTCAGTTCTTTAATTTCTATCTTTCTATAAGTTTTAAAGAACTATCTATCAAAGTTTATTTTGTATGTGCAAATATTTTGCATGACTGTATGCATGTGTGTGCACCGCATGCAAACACTGCCTACTGAGGCCAGAAGATCCACTGGAACTGGCATTACAGATAACTGGGAGCCTCCATGTGGGTGAGCCATCTCTCTAGCCACCCCCCCAGCTTCAACTTATTTGTGCTTAAATGTTCAAGTAGTGAAACCCAATGTGAATAGTAAAGTATGGTACTCTAATTTAATAAGTGAGAATTATGGTTTATATATGAAATAATTTTATTGGAATTAAATATCATAAAACTTGGATTTTACTTTTGATTTTAAATTATATTAAAACTAAAGTCAAATATAAAAGGATCATTATTATTGATCAGTGGACAGCTATTGCTGAAAACAATTTTATCACATAGAAGGATGTTTTAAAATGCCACTTCAGAGGTCAACTGACATGTTATGTGTATTGCTGTAATACTTTTGACTTAAAAAGATTTACCAAATCTGTCACAATCTGTCATATTAATTCTTATGCTATTATTTAGTTATTCATAAATTCATCATTTTATTGAATCTAATTTCTAGCTAGCATTATTCTTCATGCTGAAGATAGAAGTTGGAAGAAGATGCATTTCGTTGCCTTATGGAAATTAAATGTTAACACAGAATTTACTATATAATATTATGTAGTAATAAGTTTCAAGGGGAAAAAGGAAAGTGGGTAATAAGGAGAGTGGTTTTGTTAGAATGGTCAACAAGGCATGTATGGAAAGAAGATATTTGAGCAGAATCCATTAAAAAAAGTACAAGGAAAATGGAGATTTGTGGAAAAAAGAACTCCTGAAGGGAGAAACAAATACAAAATCTCTGAAACAGACCCACACTACTTGAAGAAATGAACATAAAGGAGGCCAAGACACCTAAAATGACATAATAAGGAGTAAGAAGTAAGGCCAAGGGAAAGGTCTTGCAAGGTCTTTAACTTAGAATAACAGCTTCTAATCAGACGTTTTCATGAATAAGAATTTACTCGAATGTTTTCAGGAGAAAAAAAAACTATCTCAACATTAATGCTTTGACAAAGCAGGATGACTAGCAGATGTCTTCAGGAGAGAGTAGTTTATCTAGGAAAACTGAGGGAGAGAGAGAAAAAAGAGAGAGACAGAGACAGAGAGAGAGAAAAGTCTGGTTTCTTGACAGAGACAGGGAGCAAAGTTTGGTTTCTTAACACATTTTGAGGATAGGGCAATACATTTCAGGATGGAGAGTCCAAGAAGCCAAAAGAGTTTACACAATTTAGCAGGACCTTTAGAAGTAAAATCAGAGAAAGTAGTGAAAAAAAAGAGAGAGTGTTTGATGTTGCTGAAGATGACTTTTATAGAGAGGGTGATCAGGTGACACACTCTATAGTTCTGACTTTCATGGGGCTCTCATGCACTGAGAACTTGCAAAGATGAACAGTTCATTTTTAAAACCCAAACATTCTCTGGTTTCTGCTTCAAAAACTTAGATTTGGTTCAGGTCAACATTTATCTGACATACCTGACAAGACAGTAATTTCTAGTTCAATTATTACACATTTTAAAAGAAAATACTCAGAGTAAAAGGTAGAAATTACAGATCATCAGCCAAGAAATAACGTAGTATAAACTATCAACCAGACAAGAACTAGAGCATGGCCAGCACTCCCCAAATGACTCTGTGTCCTCTCCCAGGTACAAAATCCACTCTCCTCCCAGAAACAGTTGCTATCTTGATTCCTTACCAGTGTTTGTATTTTATAGAAATGAAATTGTATAGCATATGCTTTTCTATGTCTGGAAAAGAAAAATTTACCCTAAACTATATTTATGTGAACCATTCATCAGTATCATTGCACATAGCAGTAGTTCATTAATTTTTATCACTCTACTTTTCATAAATATACTCCATTCATTTATCCACTCAACTGATGGCTACCTAAGCTGTTTCATATGGCTGGCTGACATAAATAATGTGAAAATGAGTGTATTTATCTCTGACTTTTGATGTATATAAATACCTATACACATATTTCTGGGTGTTTATCTGGAAGGGTAACTTTGAATCATAGAAGAAATGACAAGTATTCAAAACTCCCAGGTTTCAAAAGTAGTTTTGTGCCAACTTAAAGTTGTATTTGCAGTGTATGGGGATAGAGTTGCTCCACATTTCTACAATACCTAGCAATTTCACTCTTAATTTATCTATACTGGTAAGTATACACAGATGTTTCATTGTGACTTTGAATTTTAGTAATTAATAATGCTGAGCACTCTTTCACATATTCTTAGCAGTAACCAGAATATATTCATTTCAGTGTCATAAATATTCAAATATAAACAATTATTCAATTTGGAATATTTTTCTGATCTCTATTATAATTTATTCTCTGACTCAAATACAAAAGAATATTCTAGATTTTGTTATTACTGCCAATGTCTGACTTATTTCTATTATTCTAAAGGAACATACTCTGAATGATCTCATTTTTTGCATATTCTTTCAACAATTTTTTAATGGCCAGAATATGTTCCAAATGTTTTATGCACCTTTTTAATTAATGAATAGTGTGTAATTTTAAGAGGTTGGTTTTCTACATATGTCAAGTCAGAACAATTAGGAAAAAGAAAGAATTGTAAATAGCTAAAAGATTTATACAATATAATACTCAAGATTGACTTGTATTGACAGGCATATAAAAATAGAAAATATCTTCTGATCATCATAAACAAAGGTTAATTTTTATCTACCTTAGTCAGGTAGTGAAGAAGAGAGAAAAAATATAGTATTGATGCTCCAAAATTAAAGTCAAATGCAACTTTTTCCTGAAAAATAGGTATGAGAAAAATATTAGTTTAGAAGACAAAATTGTCATCTAAGCATTGTATATCAGATAAAAGCTCAACTGTTAATCAAAGTAAAAATACAGGACTCAAATACTTACTTTAGTAATTACAAGAAAATAAAAGAAACTCAGTGTGTAGAAAAAGAATAAACATAAAAGAAGCAGAAAGGAACTGAGACAATGCAGGAATTATTAATATATAAACCACTATTTTTGCAATTAGTAAGAGGTACTTCTTAGAAAAATCAATAAAATAGGTGACAGCATTATTTTTAGTTGCAACCAACTAACATCAACTTTTAAAAATAATAAGACTTAAACTCATGACTTACTACATGCATTTTATTTCTTACAAAATTACTTTTTCATTAAAAGAGCTTCCAAGGCAGCTCTTATCCTGAGAGTAACTTACCAATTCAGGATGCTTCAATCAGAGCCCTATTAGTGTTCCTGACCCTGACCCATGCCTCATAGTAGAGTGCACATGTATGTGTTTGTATGTGTGTGTGTGTGTTTGTGTGTGTGTGTGTGTGTGTTTAGAAAAGACCACAGAGAGAAAACAATTAAAAGAACCTTAATCATTTCATTTCTATTCATGCATGCCAAAAAGGAGATTTTAAAATGTAAATAAATATCTTTTAGAAGAAGAAAAGGGCAGTATTTTTGGCTTTTGGTTACAGGCCTGGGATACCACTCTGGCTCTCTAAGAGTTGTGTTTGCTCTTAAGCTCTTGCCTCTCTCTTGCCTCTTGCCCCCTTGTGCCCCCTCTCTCCCTATTCCCTTCCCCCCCCTCCACGTGGCCATGACCGGACCCTTCTTCTCTATTCTCTCCTTCATTTCAACTTTTTCTGCCTCTACTACTCTCTTAACTCCCTTCCCCATGCCCTAAATAAACTCTATTCTATACTAAAAAAAAAAGTTGGGTTTTAATATCAATTGAATGAGAACAGATGTTTCTGAGTGAATATCTTAGAAATGGGAGGAGTCAGCCAATGGGTTTAGAGGTAAAGACATGTTCTTTAACATGGCAATTGTGTTTTGGTCAGGAACTTAAACAGAATAAAAAGGTGGTAATAAGCCCCAACAGTAGTGCTAACTCAAAAACAATTAGAAGTAGAGTTATTGATTTATAAAAGATGTGAGTTCAATTCTTCTAACCATTTTTGAATTACCTTTCAGATTAGTATTGTCAGGTTAAACTCTCCACAGAGGGCTCATTCTCATCAACAGTCTATTTTTCACTAAGCAGGTTAGATTGGCATAATATATTATTTTCCATTTTCTTACTTCCCTATTTTCCCATACCCATATACATATATATATATATATATATATATATATATATATATATATATTCTCTATTAGAAATTATTCTTCTGTTATTGCTTGCTCACATTCTTTGTACATTTAGCTATTGAGGTATTTGCATTATTTATTGACTTCTAGATTTCACCAAACATTCTAGAAGCTAGTACTTTGCTATTTTCATATACTGCAAATGTTTGCTCTTATGCAATACATCATGTGTCCATGTGTCTCTCTAATGTGTCCTGCAATATCAACATTTTAGTATTCATTTATATTATATTACTTTCCCTTAATAAAGCCATTTTTCTTTAGACCTTAAATGTCTTCTTAAACATGTATACTCTCTTAGAAATAATTTTGAAATTTTAATTTCTTTTTCACATTTAAGTTTTATTCCACTTAGAATTTACAATAATATTATAAAATTTT
>NC_045030.1:9443350-9444526 GCF_008632895.1 Mastomys coucha | reverse complement strand
GGCTATCTTACTTCCTTTAATCTCTATACATTTGCCTAAATTAATTGGCCTACACAGCAAATTTGGAGAAAGGGAATTTCTTCTTATAAGTTTGCTTATTACTAAAATGATAAAACTCCTAATGATCTTGACAAAAATATATGGAGTTCCTTAACTTTTGCCACTGACTTTTAATGATAACATTGTTGTACAATGAGTTGCAATTTATGTATAAGACTCTGTTTTCAGTATTTTGTTTTATATGAGAGAAGTTGTTATAAGATTTATTTTTCTCACCCTGCCTTAATTGGGGTTTCATTGATGTGAAGAGACACAATGACAAAGGCAATTCTTATTAAGGCAAATATTGGGGCTGGCTTAATATTTCAGAGGTACATTCCATTATCATGGTGGGTAGTTTGGTGGAGTGATAGCAGACATGGTGCTGGAGGAGCAGAGTGTTCTACATGTTGATCAACAGGCATTAGAAGTGGACTGTCTTCTGGAGGCAACCAGGAGGAGACTGTGTTCCTTAGGCATAGCTTGAGCATATGAGACTTCAAAGCCTGCCCCCGAGGGACATACTTTCTCCAATAACACCACACCTATTACAACAAGGTCATACTTCCTAATAGTGCCACTATACATGAGCCAAGCATTCAAACTCCTGAGTCTATGGGGATCACATCAATTCAAACCACCACACACCCATAATAAGAATAACTATCTGCTCATTTTCTCTCAAAAAAAGACAGGCTAGCAATAGGTAACATATAATAAAAATTTTTACATGAGTCATATTGAAAACCTTAATAATCTGGGAAAACTGATTCTAAGTGTTTAAGCTCAATAATAAAGCATGGACATGTGTGCAAAGGTGATTGGGCAAATCATATAGAGAGAACTCTTAAGATAGTTTAGTAAAGAATGTTGTTTGCTTTTTGTCCTAGTCCTAAAAGTCTGCAGGAAGCTGAATTGAAGAGTTATTGATTAATGCTATTGGCAGAACATATTTCAAGACAGCCTAGTATTGCCAGTATTGTGTGGTTGTTAGTAATCACTTTTATGCAGATCTATAAAGAGAAAGAGCAAGATGGAAAAAGATAAATAAAAAATGTACATCCAGGTGGTGGTGGCACACACCTTTAATCCCAGCACTTGGGAGGCAGAGGCAGACAGATTTCTGAGTTCGAGGCC
>NC_045030.1:9438966-9443290 GCF_008632895.1 Mastomys coucha | reverse complement strand
AGAGTGAGTTCCAGGACAGCCAGGGCTATACAGAGAAACCCTGTCTCAAAAAAACAAAAAAATAAAAAACAAAACAAAACAGAACAGAACAAACAAACAGACAAACAAAAAATGTACAGTTTAAAGAGAAATGGGGCACCAGGAAGTGTAATGAAACTAGGTTTTAAGCTCAAGGAGATAAAGAGATTAAAGAAAAGCCAAGTGCTAAATGGAAAAGGGGGAGTGATGACTTCAGGACAGGACCTCACCCAGCTAAGCTTCAAACTTGTGCAAAAGGAATTAAAGAAAAACTTAAAGCAGTGAGGGAAACACAGAAAACAGAAAACTGATGCAGATGTAATTGAAGCAGGGAGAAGGAGAGGGAGAGGGAGAGGGAGAGGGAGAGGAAGAGAGAGAGGGAGAGAAAAGTTTCAATCAACAATGCTGAAAAGAGTTAGAGGTCTGAAGAGTACTTTGACATCAAACATGAAGATGTAGAATTTGGAGTTCACATTGCTGGTTTTTGGGTTTGCTTTGGGTCAGTATTTCCATATTTTCTCCTATTTTGGAGTAGTAATTTATATTCTGTGCTATTTTATGTTGGAAATATGTGATCTGCTTTTTAATTTTACGGGGATTTATAAATTAAGAGTGCTTTGAGTTTCAGAAGAGACTTTGGACTTCAAAGCAGTCTTCAGACTGTAAAAGATTATAGGGGACTTTTCAAGTGGGACTCAATGCAGTTTTTTATTATTATATAGGTAAAAGCCTACGGGGGTCAAAGGGTGGAATGTAGTCATTTGAATCAGAACGGTCCCCATGCACTCATATTATCTGAACACTTAGTCACCAAAGAGTGGAACTGTTTGAAGAGATTAGAATGATTAAGAGGTGTGGCTTTGTTTGAATAGGTGTAGCATTATTGGGAGAAGTGTGTTACTCAGGGTGGGATTTCAGGATTCAAAAGCCCACAGGAGCCCCAGGTTCTCTGTACATCTGTGAATTGAGATGTAGCTTTCAGCTTCTACTCCAGTGCTGGCCTGCATTCTGGTACATTCACCACAATGATGATAATAAACTAAACCTCTGAAGCATTGTAATGTCAAGACATTACTGGGGAAAATCTACAATGTTTTTTAGATGAATGTTTTAAAACATGAAAATTTCTTAGAATCCTAAAGAGCTAACAGTAGTAGCCAAACCACAATACTGAAAGAAAACAGTCCTCCTTTATAGAACTATCCTATAGAGCCTCCTAAGCTTATAGGTTACTTTTTCCAGAAGCTTCCATCACTCTCCTAGTTAGCTTTGATAGCCAACTTGAAAGAGCCTAAAATCACTTGAGGAGAAAATGCCAATATCAGATAACTGACTTGTGAGATCATCTGGGGTCACTGCCTTGATTATTAATTAATAATTTAGCCCACTGTGGACATTACCATTCCTTGAACGTGTGATCCTAGGCTATAAAAGAAAGTTGGATAAGTATGGGCCAGTGAACAAATGAGCACAGTCTTTCCCCTTGGCTTCTGCTTCAATTTCCTTCTTGAGTTTCTGACTTGACTTCCCTCAATTGTGGACTGTGTCCTAAAAGTGTAAGATGAAATAAACCCATCCTTTCCCTAAGTTCCTTCTGGCAATGCCATTCATCACAAACAAAATTAATAAAACTGAGACTCGTGCCTCTCTTGGGTGCCAAACTGATACTACAGATAAGTTCTAATATATCCCAGAAGATACGCAGCTCAGTCCAATAAAATAAGAAAAAGGTTGAATCACAAATAGTTGCAGGAATTGGCTACCATTACTGGCAATGACTAGGAAAGTACATATGGGATTAGACTTTGAGGGTGTTTAAGTAGGCCAGAATATAATGTACTCAAAATAATTGGGAGTTTCTTGACACGGTGGCCACTCTGTTAGCACAAATAAAATAAAATCCAGGCAAACATTGAAAGGAACAGAGTATCTTCTGTTGTGACACTTAGGAGCCAAAACCCATCACATGCTGAGCCAAAAGGCTATGTCTGTATTGCCAAAGTGAAGAGTGGAAGAAGGAATGAAATTAATCACAGAAACAAGCATGCTAGAATGTTACATTTCATGAAACCAGAAGATCCTCCAGACTTATATTTCACTGGAAGTCAGAGAGGAAACAGGATTTATCATGGCCACAGTTGGAAAAAATAGAAGTCTTGGGAATTTTAGTGGGTCTATCCTCTATGAGCCAGAGCAACACTCAGAGTTGGCCCACAGTCTAGCTTTTTGTCAGCAGTAGGGAAAGAGGACCATTTAATTAATGTAAACTTACCAAAAACTATTCCTTTGTTTTCTATTTTCTGTTATTTCTTTCCTCTTAATTCTCTATGCGAACTGTGTAGCCTCACCATCTGCAACTAGTTCAAGGTTGGCAACTGGCAGTGTTGTCTCCTAGTAATTTTGGACATACAATTGATTTAGTTGCATAGATGACTAGTAGTTCCATATTCTGATGTCCCAGGACTGCTTTGGGTCATATGCAGAAGCAGTATTCAATCTCCTTTCAGAGAGTTGGGAGATTTCAGAGATGGGTCTTGATCCTAACATCAAAATAGAAATATTAAATCTTTGCTGTGTTTAGTCAGCAAAAACTTGATCATCTTGCTTTTCAGACTGAATATTTAGCCAGCTTGTGGCTTCAGCCTTGTTCACCATCCTTCTGACTGTTGTACATTGTATATCTTGCCTATACACTCAGTTATGTTTCTTTACTTTCTCTTTTTAATATTTTTTTCTATCATTTTATGTGCTTGAGGCAGTTTAGATATTCCAATGCTCAAAATTACAATACCATCTGGACATTTCTTTAATATGAAAAAAAAGCATCCTTTCTTTTGTCTCTTAATTTTTCATCTTTACCCATGGTTTCTCTTATTTCAAAAAGATATATCTTCCTAATTTATTTTAAATCATCTTGTTTGTTATATCAAATGTCTTTTTATATAATGACTCATGTCATTCTTTAACTCTGGAACTTAAAATATGTTTCCATTTCAAATGTTGCATTACTACCATTCAGTTCTTGGGGCTCAGAAAATGCCTCTCCAAAGTATGATTGCCACACTGAAAACTTTAAATAAATACATCAATATTTTCTGACGTTTCTCCTGATACAGATCAGGAGAATGTATTCCTTTTATTCCTCCCAAATCCTTCCTCCTTCCCTCCCTCCTCCCCCTCTATCTCCTCTTCCTTCTTCTCAGTCCCTCTCTCTCCCTCTATTTACCCTCTGTCTATTTTCTTTCTTTTTTCTTTTACTTCTTTGGCTATAAAGAAAGGTTATTGCATCATAGCTCAACCTAGCTCTAAAATTGTAATCTTCCAGCTTCTGCCCCCCAAAGCCCCCTCAAAGTGCACCTATGTACTGAAAGGACATGTGCTTCATAAGAAATGCCAGAGTTGACATTATACCAGATCACAGGTAAACTAGATTTCTGGTTCGTATCTTTTCTGTGAGGGACATTCTTCTCTCTTCAAGATCTTTTTCTGTTCCTCTAAAGTTGCCTACAGAGCCTGTTCAACTTTCCTGTATGAGAGTGTATATAGTATTCAACTCTGTGATCTTTCTAGGGATTCATACTCTTGTGTGATTCCTAAGCACTTGCAAAGTTAGTAAACTTGTATGGGATTCTTTTTGTCAACTATTTTATAGATCCAAATGTTTAGATTTTCAGAAAGTATAAGGTTCTTTTAATTCTTTGATAGGACTCCTAAGAAACATGCTTCTAAATGTTTTTATTTTTTATTTTTATATTTTTTCTTAATTTTTTATTATTTAAAAGCATCTTATACATCAAAATTATTAATAATATTGAGTTTTTTTGAGAATCAAATAATACATATAAATTTGTTTAACTTTTATATTCATATCCTTTCATATCCTAAAAAATATCATTAAGGAATATATAATGCTATCCATAACTGAGGGTTCTATATCTAATCTTGAATACTAAATTGTTTCAAAACATATAAAATATTCTTTGGGAGTTAAGCATAGTAAAAGAGCATAAAATATTACAAATGAATAATTAAGAAATATATTCCAAAGCCCTTATATGATACCACCCATCTCTTGTATTCAGTTGGTGATGCTTGCATCTATGACTCCTGATCTTCTTCCTAGGTTTTCTAATTCCAGGGTTGTCTCCTTTTGTGATTTCTTTATTGTTTATATTTCCATTTTTAAGTCTTGGATGGTTTTGTTCATTTCCTTTGCTGTTTGATAGTGTTTCCCTGTAATTCTTCAAGGGATTTTTGTGTTTCCTCTTTGAGGGCTTCTAGCTGTTTACCTGTGTTATCCTGTATT
>NC_045030.1:9425383-9438435 GCF_008632895.1 Mastomys coucha | reverse complement strand
GGAAATCCGCCTGCCTCTGCCTCCCAAGTGCTAGGATTAAAGGCGTGCGCCACCACCGCCCGGCTTGTCCTGTATTTCTTTAAGGGAGTTATTTATGTCTTTCTTAAAGTCCTCTATCATCATCATTAGAAATGATTTTAGATCTGAGTCTTGCTTTTCAGGTGTGATGGTGTATCCAGGACTTGCTATGGTAGGAGAAATGGGTTCTGATGATGCCAAGTAACCTTAGTTTCTGTTGCTTATGTTCTTATGCTTGCCCCCACCCCACTATCTAGTTATCTCTAGAACTACCTGCCCTGGCTAAATCTGACTGGTGCCTGTCCTACCTGTGATCCTGGTTGTGTCAGAACTCCTCAGAGTCCAGCTGTCCCTGTGATCATGTGATTCTGGGATCCTGGGATTCTAAGATCCTGGGTGAGTCAGAACTCCTCAGAGTCCAGCTGTCCCTGTGATCATGTGATTTTGGGATCCTGGGATCCTGAGATCCTGGGTGTGTCAGAGCTCCTGGGAGTTAAGCTGCCTCTGGGACCCTGAGATCCTAGTGGGACCAAGCTTCTGGGATCCTGTGGCCCTGGGCGTGTTAGAGAATCTGGGAGTGAGCTTCTTCTGGGTGTTGTGGGACTGGCTGCAGAGTTCGTGCCCAAGGTCTGCTCAGGACACTGGCCCAGACAGGAAGGAACCTGTGACACTGGTTGGGGGGAGTTCCTGAGTGCCTGGGTCCCACTGGGACCAGTTACTTCCCGTGTTGGGGCAGATGTTGTGTCCTCCTTATCTCTGATCCTATGATCCTCATAGTGTTAGAGTGCCTGGGAGTGGAGCTTCCTCTGGGTGTTGTGGGCTGGCTGAGGAGTTCACACCCAATTTCTGCTTGGGGCACTGGTCCAGACCAGAAGAAACCAGTGCCACTGGTCGGGAAGAGTTCCTGGGTGCCTAGGTCCAGCTGGTCCCCATGCTTCTAATTCTTACTCTGATTTTTACTTTTACTTTCAGAGACCAAATTCAGATTGGTGGATTTTTACTGTGTGTTCAATGACAGAAACTTAGAAAGAAAAGAACTAATATCAACAATAAAAAGATTAAGATGTTGTCCTATATTTATATAGGTCTTCAAGTAATTAAACCAATTATTTAGAAGTGGAGGCAGAAGCGATACCTAAGAAACTATCTCTTTTAATTTTAACCTATGTCCCTTTCCCTCAATACTAATGCACAAACAAATTAATCATGGAAAGGTCTAAACTCATTCTACAGACTCAGTTTCATGTCAGGTGATCCTAGCTAATGGTTCTCCTACAAGTTATTCTTAGAGGACTCTTCTGCTGATGTATGTGAGCCCTATGGCCAAGCATATTTTCCAGTGGGGAGTGAAAGATGCATGAATTTGGACATTTTCCTACTCTGCCTATTGATTCAAAAATAATATAGAACATGTTGAAGTGCCTCCACTAGATTTGGATTTTGACTTTATTTGTGCTGCACATACCATCTGAAAATGTGCCTCAGGCATACAGGTTATTTTGAGAAACTGCAGACATATGAAAATCTATAAAAATAGACTAAAACTCATTTGTGTTGTTAATTTACAGCAATAGAGGAAACCCCACACTACACCTCCCTTGACCCTTTCAGTATCAAGAAGAGAAAACAGTTTGTATGTTTCTAGATATTCTTATCAATGAAGAACAGACAGAAAAATAGACAAGACTTCAGCCTTTATACCACACTATACCTTTATTTACTATAATGTTTCTGGACAACTCCCGATGACTGGCCTCTTTCATGAGCCATATATATTCATTTAAACCGAAGATATTCTTTTGTGACACTATTCCTGAACAAATGTCTACTCATCTCAGATAGGGACTCAGTGACAGACTAAAGTCTGGATAAGATCACAAAATCCAACTTGGTGAACCAATGAACTTTATTGGGATTACTTATAGGAATATGAGTGAGAGTCAAATAAGCAGAAATAACTCAAAGATATCTGCATCACTAAAGCCCACACCAGCATTAGTGACATCTCACTGAAGCCCAAAACCTGGAGCACACCGCACAACACACAGGCAGCTCAACAGGATGGAACATGTCCTTTCCCTGTGGCTCAGTTGGTCTGAGCCTCTTTTATGCAAGTCAGCTGGTTGCTGTTTCTCTGAGGCTACTTGGCTGGTCTCTGCTTCTTCAGGGTTGTTCCATCTGAGCCTCTCTAAAGCAGCTCAGCTAGTCTGAGATTTAATTCTCACCAGTGTTTACTGTTTACATAACATTGAAGAGGGCAAGGCCTAGTGAATCTAGCCAGTTTTAGGGACATATTAAAACTATTGTGAGTTGTTTACTCCCTATCCTGCAGGATAGAATGTTTACTTCCCTTAGAACACCCTTTTTTTAACCTCCCTGAAAACACTCTATCTTAAAAATATCTGTTTTCAACCTCCATTTCATGTCCTATGTCTTAAGAATTTTCCCTCTAAAGAGAGAAGGTTTTAACCTCAGAAGAAACTGCTACACCATAATTTATTTGATTAGAAACAACTGCTTGCTATATTGCCAAAGTTGTCCAGAAATTAGTGAACTTTCTGCTTCAGTCTCCTGGGAAGACAATATTACAAGCATGTATCCCCATGCCTGCCAAGATGCAGATGGAATTTAAAAGCTGAATTCTAATCCACCTGTTTGGATACCTCCTGGGATAATCAGACTTTATTGTGAACTTGACTCCTTTCAGAACTACCTCTAAGACTGAAGCCAACTTTTGGGTATGTCTGGAAGTGCAGAGACGATTAACTGAGGTGTGGGGAGAATTACTTGGAAATAGTCAAAACATTCTGTAGAGCTGGGAACATAAAATGGAAAAAAAGGAGAAAGGAGGAAGCCTGCTTTCAGTTTTGTGGCTTGCGGTGATATGATCTACACTATTCTTCTATTCCTTTCATGCCATGATATTTCAAACCAGCTAAAACTGTGGCACAAAAATAAATCTTTCCTTTCTGTTGTTTCTATATGTTACACTGTCGTAACTTCAAGAAAAAAGTAATTAAAACATCTCCATGTATATGTGAGTTATGTCTTAATAGATGTTTGATTTTACCTTGCTAAAATTTTGTTACACTGCTCCCAGATAATGAATGTAAAATGGAATCTTAATTTCTCTCTCTGTTGCTGTAATAAATATGATAACCAAATAACTTGGGAGAAAAGGGTTTATCTGGCTTATCCTTCCATATCACAGTCCACCACTGAGAAAATTTGGGACAGGAAGTCAAAGCAGGAAGCAGGAGGCAGGAATTGGAGCAGAAGCACAAAGGGGCAGAGTGCTGCTTACTGACTTGTCCTCTGGGGCTTTCTCAGCTTGTTTTCTTATACACACCTGCATCGCATGCCCACACACAATCACACAAAGACGACTGGACCCTCTCATATCAGCCATTAGTCAAGAAAATGCCCTACACTTGCTTACAATCCAGTGTGATTTTGGCATTATCTTAGTTGTGGTTCCCTCTTCCCAAACGACCCTAGTTTGTATAAAGTTTTCACACACACACTAAAAACAACATCAGCAAATATTAACCAGGACATATGGATGAGAAACAATACTTTCCTAGTTCATAGTATCAATAAATAGTATATATCAATAATCAAAAATAGCACCAACAAAAATACCAAGTTTACTGACTTTAGTGTAAAAACAAATGGACAAAACATAGATACAAAAATATTTTGCATTTTTGCAATGATAATCCTCTGCTCATCTTTTTTCATTCAATGGTCACCATTAGTCATTAATAAATGACAATCTGAGGCAAATCTAGCAATGAAGAATTGGCACAAAAACTGATCCCATGTTATTATCTTGAAAATTAGATTGTAAAATCCATTTCCTCCTCAAAGTAATCCCTATGTTGATATGTAACCCCCTTTGTAGATTTAAAGAAACTTACATGCCAACATTTTTACATATTTTACTTTACTTTATTCCATCTTAAATTTTTGAGATTTACCATTACTGATAAATAGGACAGTGATTTTGTTAGCTCTCTTTCCTATGGTCTGAATTCTCTGTCCCTTGACATGTTGAATGCCTATATGTTTTAGTGATACAGAATGTGGACATTTTAGGAAATAGTTTGGTTATGAGAGTTCTACCTTCATAAATGACATTGATGCCTTTATAAAAGAAATACAGAAAGTTAGCTTGCCCTTCAACTTCATAAGGGCATAAGGAAAAGTCTATGACAAAGGAAGCCTTGCCCAATAGAATCTTCTAGCAACTTGATCTACTTCAACTTGATATATTTCAAAAATATATTTCCCAGTATACAGAGCTGAAAGAAATGCATGTCAGTTGTTTATGAACTCAAAGTCTGTGGTAATTTGTCAGTTACAAATGAATTAAGACATAATTTCTTTTATTAAAATACCATACATTAATATCTAATTTTCTTTTTCTGTGAATAGGAATTTGAGATGTTCCCATTTGTGAGATAACTGCATTCAAATACTTGTATGAATGCAGATATATGCACTTAAACTGTATATGAAGGAATAAAAGTGATGGAATAGGATATGTGTTTATATGTTCACATTCACTAAGTGCCACTGGACTTTTACTGTGATTTCTCAAATTAGTATGAGTAGCTGATAAAAGTTTAGGTCTTGTCAGTAAATAATTTGCTGTTTTGCCTGTCTTTATGAGTGTATAATGGTATTTCATTACCATATGTGTATAGTTTTTTTTGCATTAGAATACATGTAAAGATTTATATCAGCCATTGCCATGATTATGACAGAAAATGGTTTCATCACTTCTCTCATGCTAGTCCTATATAGTCACTAACTTCATCCAACCAAAATCACTGCTAATCACTAATGATTACCTTCCCTTGTATGTTTGCTTTTTCTAATTGCCACAAAAATAAAGTTAATCACATATATAATGCTTTTATTAACTTTTTTCAATTTCAAAATGGTTATTTAATCAGATAGTTCAGACATTAAATTGCCATTTGTAATTCAAAATATTTACCTGAAGTTTGAAGTTTTGAGTATGCCTGAAGAGATGGTTGAGCTATTAAAGGATAGGCTCAGAACAAAAATTTAATTTTTTGAATTACTGCATTGAGAATTCCATACATGAGTACTGTGTTTCATCATTTCTTCTTCTCTCTTCCTTTCCTCCAACCACTTCCTTTTAAATTCATTTCACACTCACACACACACACACACACACTCTCACACACACACACACACACACACATATATGCATGTGTGTATATTTAGAAAATATATTTTTTTGAGATTGACTCATTTTTTCCACAAAGTAGAGTATTTATGGGATCTATTTATGTAATAAAATATGAATTGTTCTTTCTTATAGCTAAGGGTTATACCATTGCATCAATATGCTAGGTGTTGATTAAACTATTGATAGGCATTTCAGTTATATCCAGTTTTATGCAGCTATGTCTCAAACTGTTATACACATTTATAAACAGATTCTTATTGGGTGCAAGTGTTGCTTTACTTTCATAAGCAATAAAAAAAAAAACCTACTAGTATACTCAATAGGTCATATGATAAGAAGCTTCCAAACCACTTTCTAGAGAGCTATACTATTTTCCACTCCTACTAATAATGTATAAGAAATTCCATTCCTCTACATTCTTGACAGCACATGGCATTGTCAGATACTAATGGCCTCCCTCATTGTCCTGTGGTGGTATCTTACTGTTGTTTTAATTTGTATTTCCCTAACACCAAGTGATGCAGAGCATCATTTCATAATCTTGTTTGTTATTTGTATGGAATTTTAAAATAAATTATCTGTTCAGATCTCCTGCCTATTTGTAATTGCCTTGTTTTCTTCTTCATGTTCAATTGTTTTTATAACCTAGATTCAAGTCCTTTATTTAATACATAATTCAAAAATATTTTCTACCAGTCGGAGGCTTATTGTTTTGCATACTCTCAATAATACCTTTTTACAGAGCAAATGTTATTAATTCTTATAAAGTTCATCTTGATATGTTTTTTCTTTCATGAATCATACTCTTAACCCAAGGACACAGATTTTTTTTTCTCTATGTTTTCTTTGGAAAGCCTTAGAGGTTTGTTTTACATTTAGTATTATGATCCACTTTGCAAAATCTGTTAGGTATATATAAACCTACTCGTCCCTTGTAGAGAGAAACCACTTGTTTTTTGTTGTTGTTGTTTTTGTTTTGTTTTGTTTTAAATTCTCTTTTCTTGATTCCTCTTTTTTGGATCCACATGGTGTACCAGCTACTGAAGGCTTGGGGCAAGCAAGGTTCCTCCTTCTTTTAGCCCTGTTCCCTCTGCAGGTACTGGTCCCTTCATATGGCTATAGAAAGCATGTTTCTGTGTTGCATGCTAGCTTGTATTGGATCCAAAGAACAGATTAAAGAAGATACTGGCTTGTTCTTCCTCCCAGAAAGCAGAAAACACAAAACTTAACTAACACAGAATTATATCCTAAAAAGTTCCATGGATAAAAGCAAAAGCCAAGGGACATGAGAAATGGCTCAAATTATCTTCCTGGACATCAGAGTTTGGTTTCCAGCATCTATGCTCAGTAGCTTAGCTTATAACTCCAGCTCCAATGGTTACAACACTGTCTTCTAGCCTTACTTGAACACACAGAGGAGATACATATATATTTTCAAAGAGGGATAAAGAGATGTGTCAGCAGTTAGGAGTACTGGCTGCTCTTCCAGAGAATCCAGGTTCGATACCCAGTCCCAGGGTGTCCAACTTCTTTTGGCCCCTATAAGCATCAAGTATGCCATATTTTGGCCTCGTGCATTAATAATAAATCTCTTCTTTGCATTATAGTTTGAATTATTTGTTCATGTTCCCTGATTTGTTTTCCTACACTATTAGGGATTTAACCTACATCTTTGACTAAATTTTTTTTTAAATGACTAGTATATTTTAATACCACTTAGTGTATTTTTGTACTTATATTTTATTGAAATGAAACTTCTAGTCTCTTTGGAAAGTTAGTTACATCAAATGATGTTTGGCTGGGGTATACAGGTAAAAGGATATCTTTCTAGAACAAACACATGAAAGACTGTTTTCCTGAAGTAGACATAGATGAAAGGATGTTTTGATATAGCAAACACGTGAAAGGACTCTTGATGAAGGAATATAAATATGACCCCACAGACAGTTGAAGAAAAGCACTGGGCATTGGTTTAGTTTGCTCTGCCTTGCTATCCTCCACCAAAGACAAACATATATTGGTTTGCCTTACATTGCATTGTTGACCTCAAGTTGTGATAATGCTGCCATTGAGAGAAACTGGCCCAAGAACTGCTCATGAGGTTCCTGCAGCAGCTTGCCATTTCTGTGGCCTTGCCTCAGGCCAGTTGGCAAGACTGGCGGTTTCTTCAGGATTGAACTACAGCTGTCTGGTGTCTACTTGTTGAAATGACTGGACTGTAGCTGCTGGGCCCTGCCTGGTGTCTGCCTGCCTAGAGGACTGATCTTCAGTTGCTAAATCATATTTAGTGTTTGCTATGGGATAGAACTGCTTCCAGAAAGATCAATCTCACTCCCAAAGAACTATTGTTGAACAGGTCCACTTCCCACATATCCTAATAACTTTTCCCTTTCACTATTTCTTCTGGGTAGTGGACTAGAGGAGAGATTAAACCCTTATTAAAAATAGGTTGCAAAAAATTTATGCCTACATTCTATACTTGTTTTTTTTTTTTCTATAAGTTCACTCGAGGTATTTAGCCTATATGCTCTTTCTGCTTTGTCAACACACAGAATACACTTCTGATGAGTGTTAAAACACTCTTGTCTAGCTAATGCTAGCATCAGAGTTAGTTTTATATTAATTTCCATTGAGTGATAATTGACATGTGGGTCAATTCAAGTAAGGCTATCCTGCTTCTTTGTAATCTTTAAAAAATATGATTGGGTGCTGTGAGAATTTGGTTAATTTCTATGGCCCCCTAAAGGTTTACAGTGATTGAAAACTTTCTTCCAAGGATTGTGCTTTTGGTTTTTTGTTTGTTGTGTTTTGTTTTGTTTTGTTTTGTTGAGTTAGTAGAACCCTGAAGAGGTAACATAATGGGTTAAGAACTAGTAGAAGGTCCTTAGGTCATTGTGTACATGAATATATGACCTTGTTAGGTATTTCCATGCAACCTTTAGGCATTCCTTGAGAGAGGATTTCTGTTAAAGGGGAAAACCTGTCTTTGCCTTTTTCTTATTTGTTCTATTTGAGATGTGATCATTGGGTCCTAGCTGGCCTCTCACTGTGATATGATATGCTGTCACTTTCTATCCTGATCAGAGGCCAGAGAAATTCCCATCTATCCACAACTCAAATCTTGAAATTTAATTCTCCAAAACAAAGCTAAATAAACCTCCTTTACTTTACTAAAAAAGAAAGCTGACTAAATCCTATGTAAATATTATGACTTTATCTTTTTGGTTTTTAGATTCTTTTCTTTTCCTGAAAGATTAAAAATAAAACCTTTTTCTACTGGTATAGTTTCTTTTGGTGCTAAAACTTGAGATGTCTTGTATTTTGTATTCATGATTAGTTAGGTATAGTGCAGTGAACTTGCTTTGGTGATTTCTCAAGTACAGTGCAGTGAACAATAAAGAGCCAATTATTTCTCAGGATGTATAAAAGATCTCTCACACTGCTCCATGCAATGCACAGTGAATTAGAAGTCTTTTCAGTCTAACTGGTGGGAGGGGGCACTATTCCCACTCTTGAGTGAAATTTTCTTGTAGTATATTAACCTCTCCAAATGGTTATTGCCTAGCCTTGGGTAGTTTCTATTGTGCATGGCTTGAGAATATTTTTTAAAAGATTGAGGAGAGCTCTCTCTAGAAGTCTGACTATAAGATTCTCTGTGAATTTCTGTCTCAGAATTCTGCCTTGTGAACTCTAGCTTCTTTGGGACTCTTTGGCCTCCTAGCTCTGTCTCCTAAACTGAACTCTCCACGCTTTTCATATGGTCCCCATCTAAGTTCCCTAATTTAAATATCTCCAGGTAGTAAGTTAATATAATCACAGGATTCACTTCATTTGTTTTGTTCTCGTAAAGATCATTGTCCTTCACTACCTGATACCCAGTGTCTTAAAAACCATTGCTCATTTATTTTATTTTCATTTATTTAATTCTTTCACATGTGAGAATAAATCTAGTCCCTGTTATTATATCTTGGCCAGAAGCAAACATCATAATTTGCATTCTTTATTACCACTAGTGCATTTGAATATCTTATATGCCTGTTGGCCATAATATCTCTTTTAATGTAAGATGATAGTTTATACATTTTGCCTATTGTTCTATTATAGCAATTTGTCATCCCTCATTATTTTAGAAGATTTTTTCATATTAAAGCTATCAAATTTATGTCTGTAATATATATTGTAAATATTTTATTCATTTGTGATTTGCTTTTCATTTTGATTTATTCCATTTGGTAATGCAACTGATTTCAGTTTTTCTTGATCAGATCTATTATTCATTTGATGTCTTTTTTTTCCCTTTTTTGTGTTGTATAAGGCATCAGACTCAGTCCTCATTCATGTCACACATGCTAGGGAAGTGTTTGGCCACTGACCTCTACACTCAGCTACAGATAGTTTTTCTTATTGATACTACCACTGGAAAGTAGACCAATATCACTGTCTTCTAATTAATGATTTCTCCTAAAAATCACAAGGTAAGAAATCATGATCAAGTTTTCTAGGATCCTAGGAAAGCTGAAACACTTTTGTAGTCTTTCAAAAACAATGTCCTTCTGTTCTCTTATTTAGTCCATAAAGTTAAGTCCTGAGTGGATCTGAAGGAGGAAAACAGCATGGAAAACAGAGTTTTACTTTGTTTCATCAGATTTTGTAGAAGACATAGAAGAAACTTTCTCTATCTCACACATACTCGCACACACATGCACACACAAACACACACACACACATAGAAGGAGAGAGAGAGAGAGAGAGAGAGAGAGAGAGAGAGAGAGAAAGAGAGAAACAGAATATTCCATTCATTCATTTCCTTGAGAATATCAATTTCCTTATCTCTCATAGTCTTCAAAATTATTCTGAAAGAACTGTGCTTTTTGTACTTTTCAACCCATTTTCCCCACTTCCTTTCATGTTTAAAGTTAGTAACTCTAGGTTTCATCTGAATGCATTTTTTTTTCTAATATTATCTGATCTCCTCGCTAGGTACAGCATAGTATTATTTCACATGGATGTACTATCTCAGAACTCCAAATCCCTCATATTTTGTTCAAATGCTCAAAATAAGTTTTCAAAGTCCAGTGATGTTCCAAAACTCCAGATTTTTTCTTTTAAATAAGTGTCAGTTTTACCAAAGGACCTCCATAGTATTTGAATACTAAAGTTTCCAATCCATTCATTCTGTGCCCAGAGAATGGGAATGTGAGCATGTCCTGTTTACTCTAATCATCTTTAGTAGTAACTGAATTAAATTCTCTATAAGGAGCTAGTTGCGACGATAAAATCATCATAACAGGACATTTAACTAATTTTCTGAATGATTTCTTTTCAAAGTCTTCATGCATTAGTCCTTATGGGGGCAATTCAAGTCCTTTGTAATATTTCAATTCAAACCTTTGTCCCTTCACACAAAGAACATGCTCTTCATGTTTCAGGACAGGACTTCATTTTCCTACAATGAGTATACTTTTTAGAGAAGGACCCTGGGAACTAGTGTGGGGATTAAGTTCATGTCAATTTGTCTGGGCCATGGTTCTCAGATATTTTGTCAAATATTATTATAAATGTCTCTGTAATAATGTTATTTGGATAAGATTAAGACTTAACATGCTGCTGGTCTGTGATGAACACATGACATTTCATAATGTTGATAAGACTCAAACATTCGATTGAAGGCTTTGAGATAACAAATGTGGACTTCTTCTAAACAGGAAGGAATTCTGCAGCCATATTCACACCACTTTCAAACTCAAACTGCAACTTTTCTCCAGATATCAAAGCTGCTAGCACATTCCTTTCATAATTATGAACTTAACATGTGTTGTGGTCTGTTTGAATGTGTTTGCTCTAACATTCATATTTTCAAATCCTGACCATCAAAGTGATAGTATTAGAGTGAGGGCCCTTTGGGACATGATTAGGTCAGGTGTGCTCTGCTGTCATGAATAGTATTTGTGCCCTTATAAAAAGAAGGCAGAGAGAAATTGCTTATCCCTATGACTACAGACTCTGAATGCTCTTAGCCAGGATTATGTACTTCCCAACTTCTAGAACGCTGAGAAATATATATAGTTCTTGAGTGATAGCATTGTTTTTATTACTTTGTCAAAGTAACTTGAACTGACAAAAAGAGCAAGCCTCTACCATCACATGAACCACTTTTTTCTTGTACATGTGATTGAATATTGGTACCTGTGTTTGTTTCTCTTTTACTCTCCTTTGAGACAGGTTCACTGAATTGCTTATGTTGGCCTTGAGCAGGCTATGAACCTGTTACCCATCTGCTTAAACCTGCCAAGTAGCTGGGATTTAAGATCTGCACCACCTTGCCTGATTATATGACTCAGTTTTTGAAAATAAGTGTTTTTCCTCTCCCCTTTTACTCTTTCTTTTAGACACTTTATACTTCCCCTTTTTGTATTACAAATTAGGTAGGATACAGTTGCAATGATTAATCAGCAAGTCTTTTCTTAGATGATGTGGGGGGGTGACACAAGGAAAGGAATCAAAATCCTAAAATATGAATTAAAATAATTAAATAAAAATAATAAAATTATGAGTTAACATTATAATCCTCACTTTTATAATAGCTATGAGGTTATAAGCAGGTATGTATAATCGTTGTTTTTCACTAAATCTCATATTCCTTTTGCCTTCAATAGACACTTTACTTCTTTTGGTCTTTTAACTTGCAGGGGAATACAAAATTTCACTGTTGAAAAATGTGATGCATTGGTATACTTACCTAAATGGGGATGCTGGACTTTACCAGTAACTTTCACTACAAGAGCTGAGGATATCAAGTAGCACATCAGTTTGGGTCAGAATGGTCTTAGGTTTGTGTTAAGCACAAACCACTTACCAAGTCAGTGTTTCCCACCACAACCCCAACCCCAATCTACCCTTGGCCCTGTGACTTCAGAAAACCTAGCGGGTACCCGATAAAACCTAGGAGGAATGTCCCTTAGGGCAAAACAAGGTTATAAGGACAAGGAAGTGGAGGAGAAAGAATTCAGAGAAGACTGAAAAAGACACTGTTCGCTCAAACTCCGATTGCAGTGTTATCTCTAGTAGCTAGCTAAACAGTATTAAATCAGCAGTGGGGAAAAACAAAACTCATTCATTCTTCTGGTGAACTCAGAGTCTTGTGCCTCTGTCTACCATCACTCTCCTTTCCAGGTTCCTCTCATGTCCACAGCTGTGCTGGACATGGCACAAGTCATGAGATCTAATTGTGAGCATATTGTTCTTAACCCATTGTATAGAAGGAACAAACAAATTTCTACCTTGGCAATCAGATTGGTCAGACATTAGCTCCCTTCTCTGCTACTTCATGTCAGAGACAGTGACTCTACAGTAGTCTCAACAGCCAGCTCAGAGGACTCATTTTTTAAACTTCTAACTTTTTATAGTTTAAATATGAAATATCCTCCATAGTCTCCAACTGTGGAACTCAACTTGGAAGCAATGTATATTTGGAGCTCAGACATAGTCACTGCTTGAATCTATTCAGAGATTCTTAATTTGATTGATAGTATTAGTATGAGGTGATGGAAAGAAGAATTTAGAGAAGAATTGGAAGCAGTAGGTCATTAGAAAAATGGCCTTGAAGTTACAAATCACGGCCCCTTCCTATATTCCACTTTCTACTTCTTTTTGGACATGAGATATGGACCTTTCCTCTGATATATTCAACTGCCATAATATTCTATCCAATCACATGGGAGTAAGGAGGCATGAATCTCAATTCATGCCCTCTGAATATGTCCTCCCTTTTACTTACAGCAGCTGTTTGTTCACAGTAATGATTTAAAAA
>NC_045030.1:9419043-9425353 GCF_008632895.1 Mastomys coucha | reverse complement strand
AACAACCAAAACACCTTAGAAAGCATCTTGCTATTGAAAACTAAGGGTGCTAGACCATTATTCTGAAGTAACTGGAGTGAAAGCAAGACTTTCCCCAGTGTGTCATTAGTACTAACAGCAAGAGGTACCACTCCCATTTCCATTTTTGGATTTGGGAATATCAGTGAGGGGGGAAAAGCAGTACCATATGTTAGGTGCTGATATCCTTCATCTGGTATTACTATACCAGTGAAAACTGCATCACAAATTGGCAGAGAAGCAGAAGTGTGTTCAGAAGAACTTACAGTTAAAATCAGGAAGCTCAGGTGAGCAAAGAACACAAAACTCAGCAACAACCTACTTTTATGATAAGCATAGTCATTCAAATCTCATAAAACCTAACTCACTCCTGCAATATGGGTATTAGGTCCTCTCAAGACAAATCACTCTCTGATGCAAAACACTGCCACATTAAAGACTAAGTTTCTGCATGAGTTTTGGTGAGGACAAATTATATTCAAACCATAATATTGGAAGTAAAATCTTGGTGTCCTCGTCCAGGCCCTTAAGGGAAAGCAGCTATGCTCATTACTGTGAATTCAAAGGGTTTTTACTTTTCTTTCATTTGTAACATAACAACAGCTTCAGGATGGTAGGAACACTAAAAGATTAGTGAATGGCAAAGATAAAGGTCAACTTGTTGCACTTTTGCTATGAGGTGTAATCAAGGTTAGAAACAATGCTCTTTCTGCTTCTCCTACTCCTGCTCTTGCTCCTCCTACTGTTTCTTCTTAAGTAAACTTGTCAGCCCTGGAAAGTGATCCCAAGGCCTGTGTGGGTAGGGACAGTCACCAAATGACTATAATTTGTAGGTGATTATAGAACTCATCATTGCTTAAAATTATTCATCACAAGAAGAGGACCTCATTTGGATGATTTCACTGCCCTTTAAAATACTCCACTGAGAAGAAAACTTTTCTCTGGGATGTTTGTTAGTCATTTCTATCCAAATGCATATTAATCACAATGAATATTTCCTGCCTAATGCTTAAATTAAAAAGTCACAGTCTGTGAGGGTTTTGTATGGAATGGTTGAGTAAGCATTACGCACCAAAGTGTCAGGAAGTGGGTGGAAAGGATTTTGATATGAAAAAGAGGAGCAGAATGAGTGAAACTGGAGAGGATGCATTATTTATGCAGTCTGGTGTAGAATGAGTGTTAGGAGGGAAATGGAGAAAGTGTTAAAAGCAATCATCAAAGAAAATAGGGTAAAAGCATGAGGTAGAAAAAGGGAAGAAGTCAGGGCAGTGAGATGTCCTTGCTGTGAAAGAACTTACTGTGTAAACATGCCTACCTAGACCCAGATCTCCTCAAGGTAAAATGGGATGTAGAGATAAGAGAACTAGCTGGAAGTTGTATATGCAGTGCTCATGCCTCAAAAACAAAGCAGACAGAGAAAATCTCCATACAGAGGTCATGTTGTATGGATAGCACACACACAGCTTAAAAGAAACAAGAAGCCAGCATCAGACTCAAGGGATCTTCTGCCATACATATTAGATTTCCTGATAAATGGTATGTGGAGTGAGAAAGAAAGGAAGGAAGGAAGGGAAGAAGGAAGGAAGGAATAGAAGAGGAAAAGGAGGAAGGAAGAAAGAATGGAAGGAAGAAATCAAAACAGTATAATTACTACAAATTTAAAAGATACCTTCCTATTTCATGTGCTTTCCTTTTATTCAAGAGAATTATCTCTTATGGACTATAATTGCAGCATTTTTATCTGTGCTGCCAGAATCCTTACCATACCCTATCTAATCAAATGGTCCCTATCTAATCGAACTTTACCTGGTCTACTCCTTATTTTTTTCTGTCAAAGTCCTCTAAACCCCACTTCTTGACTCTTCAATGTATAATGATTATTCAACTACCCTATAAAAAATCCTCACAGCCTGAGAATTTTTCATTTAGGCATTGCCCAAGAAATATTCAATGTGATTAATATGCATCTGGATATAAATGACTAACATCTTAGATGAAAACAGTTTCCTTCTCACTAAAGTATTTTACAGGGCACTGAAATCACTGAAATGAGGCCGTTTTCTTGTGATGAATACGTTTAAGCAATGATGATTTCTATAATCACCTGCAAATTACAGTCAGGTGGTGACTGTCCCTACCCACACAGGCCTTGTGGTGACTTTATCCAGGGCTGACAAATTTTACTTAAGGAAGAAATGAAGGGACATTGCTTCCAACTCTGATCACCCTTCATAGCAAAAGTACAGCAGTTGTCCTGGACACTTGCCATTCACTAATCTTGCTATGTTCCCACTATCCTAAAGTTGCTGGTGTGCTACAAATGTAAAGCTGCCCTTTGAAGCAAACACTGAAACCTCTGAAGCTATGAGCTGCAATAAACTTACTCTCTTACATGTTTTATGACAGTTATTTGGTCAGAATGATGACAAAAATAACCAATATAACTTATAAAGCATGCCTCTCTTTAAAACTGAGAGCCCTAGACCAGCCTGAAATAACTGGAGTGAAAGCAAGACTTTTGCCAGTATATCATTAGTGTTAACAGCAAGAGGTATCACTCCCATTTCCATTCTTGGTTTTGGGAATATCGATGTGAGAAGAAACAGTACCATATGTTGGGTGCTGATTTTCTCCATCTGGTATTACTAGAGCTGTGCAAATTGCTTCACAAGTTGGCAGAGAAGCGTAAGTGGAAGCATGCAAGTGTGCCCAGAAGAGACCATGTGGGAAGCTCAGGTGATCAAAGAACACAAAAGTCAGCAATAATCTGATTTCATGGTAAGCACTGTCATTTAAGTCCCACAAAAGCTCCCTCCCTCCTGCAATGCAGGCATTAGGCCCTCTTAAGATGAATGGCTCTATGATCCAAAATACTGCTTAACGTTTCCACCACAATTACACACTGCAACAGGAGGTAGCATGTTTTTACATGAGTTTTGGTGATGATAAACCATATTCAAACTTCATAACTCTACAGATGTTCTTGCAGTTCTTGTCCAAGCCCACAAGGCACAGGATCCATCATTGTGACCTCACTAATAAGGAAAAAACATGTTTTAAGGAGTTCTAACATATCCTAGATATTTAATATGGATTTGACTTGTGTAAAGTCACCATTTCTCTTGTGGTTAATCTTTGTAGTTGCAAATTGTCCCTGCTTGATCAATACTTTCATTTGACTCTTGGATTACTTTGGATTTTTCTTTGAGCAAACTATCTTGTAATGGTTTTTAATACACCAATTTGCTAAAATTGTACTCTACTTTCCCATCTGCATCCTCTTGTTCATTTTGGATTTGGGCCAATGAAACAGAAGATTACTGGGCATGGATAGGCTAGGTGGAAAGAGCTGCCTATTCTGATGCCCATGTGTGTTGTTCTGCTGTCTGACACTGTTGATGTAAAATAACATGTTACTCTGAAAATGACTTATATCTCCTTGATCCTCCTTCAGTTTTTCAGGCTCTGGCATCAGATAGATGTGTTTAACTTCATGACAAATGGCACCACTTCTGCTGGACAGCATTATTACCAAGGTTCAAAGCCACAAGAACTGAATTAGGTTTGGTGGTTTCATCCTGCTTATGGGCCTCCCTTTTTGGGTACCATCCCAGGGGACCTGGGAGGTCTCCTAATTTGATTTCTAATGTTATGATTAAAAACACTAATAGGAACAGCTTGTAGAAGAATTTATTTATTTGACATACATTTTGGATATGATCTATCAGCAAGGGGATAAAAGGCAGGAACCTGGAGGCAAGAAAAGAAGCAGAGACCATGGAGGAAAACTGCTTACTGGCTTGTTCTTCATGGTTCACTTAATCTGGCTTTACATGGAACCAAGGACCACCTGTCCATGGATGATAATGGCCCCAGTGGGATGGGTCTTCCTATATCAATCATTAATCAAGAAAATGCTCCAAAGACTTCCGTATTGGCCAGTCTGATAGAAGCAAGTCCTTGGTTGTTGTTCCCTCTTCCCAACACTCTCTAGGTTGTATAAAGTTGACTAAAACTAACCAGCAGAGAACTTTGACATCAAATGAGAGAAAATAGTCATACAGAGACTATATACGCAGCTTTAATAAATCAGATGAACTCAGTATTATATAACAAATATCTGTCTAAGGAAGATAACAGAACTGAGAAATAGATATAGATGTAGGGATAGACATACTGGTGGCTCTCACCAGGCATTATTTTTGTCCATCGGAGAACAATTGACAATGTCTAGATATTGTTCTCACTCCATGTGGATAAATGCCTTCTTCTATTGCTATCTAATAACTAGAGAATAGGAATATTGATAAAATCCCCACAATTCACAAAATGATCTACATCTCCATATCACTTCAAAGAAATTCTGATATGAATATAGAGATGTCTAGAGATAGATATTAATGATTTCCTTCGATTAAAGTGAAATATACAGATTCATACCAAATGCAGTTGCAGAGCAATAGGGACATGAATGACTCGTTTGAATTGGTTTGGGGTGTTGCAGAACTAAAGTTTGAATTCAAAGTGGCAATGGGCATATTTTCAGTGGTTAAGAAGGCCTGGGTCAGGAGTCTTCCAGTTTCCATCTGTGCAGTGAGGTGATCATGTGCCACAGGGCTCCATACCCAAATAGTTCCAGGAAAGAGCTAGCATCCAAGGAGTGCAGACAAGGCTGTGAGTACAAGTACAACCACCACTGCTGCTCAGAGGGTCCCACCCGGAACCCTCAGGACACAGGAACCAAGGAGCAACCTGGGACAGGAGCATTCCACAGTTCTACATAACAAATACTACCAGAAGAGAGTTGGTCTCCCAGGACTGCCAACATACCTGTGAGAACAGGTAGGACTACCACTTCTCTTCAATTTCCTGGCCCAAGAGGGATCCTTTCAGAGCCATTAGGACTCAGGAAGCAAGGAACAGCTGGGGACAGGATCCTTCTATTTTCTATCTGCACCCCAGACCTGACCCTGTACCACAGCTCTGCATACCTAAATTCCTCCCAGAAAGAACTGGTCTCCCAAGAGTACTGACAAAGAGGCTTGCAGGAGGGACAAGCCACAGTCAGAGAGAGCAATACCAGCTAACACAATAGATAACCAGATGGCAAAAGGCAAGTGCAAGGACCTAAGCAACAGAAACCAAGGCTATTTAGCATCATCTGAGCCCAGTTCTCCCAAAGCAATGAGCCCTGGTTACCACAAAATACCAGAAAAGCAAGAACCTGATTTAAAATTACATCTTATTATGATGATAGAGGAAGATAAGAAGGACATAAATAACCCCCTTAAAGAAATACAAGAGAACACAGGTAAACAGGATAAAGCCCAGAAAGAGGAAACACAAAAATCCCTTAAATAATTACAGGAAAACACAACCAAACAAGGTGAAGAAATTGAACAAAAACATCCAGGATCTGAAAATGGAAATAGAAACAATAAAGAAATCACAAAAGAAATCACAACCCTGAAGATAGAAAACTTAGGAAAGAGATCAGGAGCCATAGATGCAAGCATCACCAAGAGAATACAAGAGAGAGAAGAAAGAATCTCAGGTGCAGAAGATTCCATAGAAATCATTGGCAAAACAGCCAAAGAAAATGCAAAATGAAAAAAGCTAATAACCCAAAACATCCAGGAAATCAAGGACACAATGAAAAGATCAAACCTAAGGATAAAAGGTATAGAAGAGAGCAGAGATTCCCAACTTAAAGGGTCAGTAAATATCTTCAACAAGATTATAGAAGAAAACCTCCATAACTTAAAGAAAGAGATCCCCTTTCTTTAAGGGGCCTACCAAAGACCAAATAGATTGAATCAGAAAGTAAATTCTTCCCATTACATATGAATCAAAACAATAAATATACAAAACAAAGAAAAAATATTAAAAGCATTAAAAGAAAAAGGTCAAGTAACATACAAAGGCAGACCTATCAGAATTATACCAGACTTCTTGCGAGAGACTGTAAATGCCAGAAGATCCTGGGCATATGTCATACAGATGTTAAGAGAACACTGTAGGACCCAAACTGTCAATAACCAGACATGGAGAAACAAAGATATTCCATGACAAAAAGAAATTTACTCAATATCTTTCCACAAATCCAGCCCTTCAAAGGAGAATAAATGGAAAACGCCAACATAAGAAAGGGTCCCCAATGAAGAAGCTAGAGAAAGGACACAAGGAGCTGAAGGGTTTGCAGCCCCTTAGAATAAACAACAATATGAACTAACTAGTACCCTCAGAGCTCCCAGGGAGTACCCATGGTGGGACTGATTGCTCCGGCAGCATG